>NW_027450340.1:0-28760 GCF_964194025.1 Convolutriloba macropyga | reverse complement strand
AGCAATGTGATCTGTAATAACCGTGAAGTTCTCACCATAGAGATAAGTGCAACCTCTAACTGATCAAGACTCTCCGACACTGGTGCGATCAATGATAGTTCTTGAGCAGAAAATCAAGTTATTTGCGTGTGGATATTAGGCATTTGATATTTGTTCTTAAGAAAAGCTTTATTTAAAATGTTGGAATCCAATGCGAGTTTAATTGATTGGTCTTTCTTTACGGTGACAACTATTGGGGATTTGAAATACCCATCGGGGCAACTAGAACGTTTTATTATATGTTTTTCGTCTAGCAGTTTTTTTGAGTTCGTTATTTACTCTGTCTTGAAGATTGATTGGTATAGGTATAACTTTTTCATGTCTAGGTTGAATGTCTTTGTTAAAGTTAGATTTAGCTACACGATTTTAGATCTTCCAATGCGTTATGATTGTCTTGCCGGGCTCTTTGATGGTGGAGGTTGTTGGGCTGACATTCAGTATACTTTACCCTGGAGCCAAATCCTCATATAGGTCCTCCAGATTTTTCTTCGAACTGCGCTTTCCGTGAACCTTGCGGGCCAGTTTTTGAGTTGCACTCCTCGCTCCGTCGCTGGTATTGGTCGACAAGCGCTTGTGCAAAAAAATGTTACACGCCATCCGTGTTTGCCTGTTCCTGAACGTTTGCTTCCCGCGCTGCGCCAGTCATCCAGTGTTCTACTTCAATGTCACTGCGATATCCGTTTACCCATTTGTTGTCTGGAAGAATCGCCTCGGGTTTTACTGTGTCCTCATCTAAATAATGATTGACGATATTCTCGTATGAGAGATTAGACAATTTAGGTTTAGTAGCAATTACGCTCAGCGGGGTATTAAGTTTACGACCAAAGTGTGCTTCGAATGGCGAGATTTTTGTTGTTTTTTGTTTGCTAATTCTCAATTGATTAATGATTATCTTTAAAGCTTACTTTATATGAAATTTGTTATTTACCGATTTTTCTTGTTTTATACATGCCAATCTATTCTTTATCGTTTGAATTAATCTTTCCAAAAAATCAATAGATCGATGATCATTAACTGGGGCTTCAATAATTTGAATGTTGTTCTTATTGCAGAATACATGTCGTACTCTGGATCCACGGAAAGGCCAGTCCACAACTTAGGACATTCTCGAATGAGCCAATTCAAATTGAAGGAGACATACAGTCCCCAATCACAAGCCATGGGTTGACCTCCGACTCAGTAACGTTCACCGTCGTTGCAGATGGTCTCAAATCTCTAATTTGCCGAGATTTGTTCGACCAATTAGGTCTAGCTGTGACACAATCTTCATCATCTAAAGGTAATCTCATCAACAACATGTTCTCTTCGTCAGAATTAAAAGAAAAAATCGCAAAACGTTTCCATATTTAATTTCACGCATTGGAAGATCTAAAAATCGTGTAGCTAAATCTAACTTTAACAAAGACATTCAACCTAGACATGAAAAAGTTATACCTATACCAATCAATCTTCAAGACAGAGTAAATAACGAACTCAAAAAAACTGCTAGACGAAAAACATATAATAAAACGTTCTAGTTGCCCCGATGGGTATTTCAAATCCCCAATAGTTGTCACCGTAAAGAAAGACCAATCAATTAAACTCGCATTGGATTCCAACATTTTAAATAAAGCTTTTCTTAAGAACAAATATCAAATGCCTAATATCGACACGCAAATAACTTGATTTTCTGCCTCAAGAACTATCATTGATCGCACCAGTGTCGGAGAGTCTTGATCAGTTAGAGGTTGCACTTATCTCTATGGTGAGAACTTCACGGTTATTACAGATCACATTGCTCTTCTTCCAATTTTGAAAGAAAATTGTTCCAATAAATCCTTTTACAGCCGACTAATTCCCTGGGTTGATTGTCTACTTCCATTTCAATTTGATATTGAAAATATACCAGGGGCAAAAACGGATTCAGTTGATTATTGTTCAAGACACCCGAATCAAAAAGCTAAAAAAGTTTCTGCCTTTGATGAGGAATTTATTGTGGCAAAATTGAAGCTGATCTCTGCATCTGTTAATTCACTCAATTTAAAATCCTCAGAACCTGCATTTCAATTAAGTAGATTAATACAAGCACATGATCCCGCACATCAAATCACACTTCAAACTGAGGCTATAGATATGGCGATAAGTTTATTTGGCATTCACGCTGCAGGCGTACATAAGCATGATTATTATATCTCTCCCGCAACGCGAAAGCAAGCTACAAACATCAATAGTAATTTAGGCATTTCAAAGTATGCATATACCGCGTCACAAATGCCAATTAACACTTCAATCGCTAGGCAAAATACAACTTAATTAGTGGAGGAACAAATTCAGTCGCATGTAAAACAAATCACTCGTAAACTCAAAGGCGACAGGAAAAATAAGCACCGTAAGCGAGCTCCGGGCAGTGGAGTGTCGTCGTCTCGTTCGAACATATCACGCGCGATGTGACCGCGCATTCCAAAAATTCCCGATTTCCTCGCCCTACGTTATCAAAATACGGAGCCTCAGACTGATTTGACAAAAGAGTTAGTTCTTCCCGCACAATCGGCTTCTCCTTCGGCACAACAACTGCATCCAGCACCAACACAAGGCAAACGAACCTCGAATCGTAAGAGACGAAGCCCACCATTTTACGGTTTTGAAAACAATTCATCCTCGGACTCAGCTATTACAGCTCCACCCAAACACCCACGCCGAGCGGAGAAATAGAGAATTTCTAGCCTCCTTCCGCATCAATTGTAGAGACCGTTCAACATATTGCATTACAACAGCCTGAGGAATGCAACTTTTCTCCGGTTATCTGTGAAGTTTCGCCACCTGCACAAAAAGTGCAACCTCTAATTGATCAAGATACTCCGACACTGGTGCGATCATTGACAGTTCTGGGGGCAGAAAATCAAGAGTTACCAGAACAATTTTGATTACCATTAAAACTGTATAAACTGCTGAATTCGTATTTGCAATGTTAATTTATTTTTAGTTATGATAACCAGCAAATATATTGTTACTAATTATTTAACCGGGGACCAATTACTAATTTGTAAATATTTTTTCGAATTAAATCATCAAGAAAAATTGTTAATTTCACAAGTTTTTTTTATCGCAACAATGGGTATTGATACACGTGGATACGTTACATTTCTTTTATTTATTTGATGCAGTAAAATTTTATACGTTGTATTTATTTGAATCATATTATTTGCCCCTCTTTAACATTTCATATTTCGTTCAATTCATGTCTCGTGTTTATATCAGTACAACTTTTTTTGGTTTCTCGCTTCGTGATCAGACATGTCTGATCACATCTTCTTGACTTGCTTACCAGCTCCTGAGCTCATACTTTCAGTTTGGTAATGCAATTTCAGTTGTTTATCTCTCTTTACAAACTCGCTCCGCAAGTAAGCGTAAAACAATTAAGTCAAGATTTCGCTCAAAAAATCACAATTTTGATAGTTGTAAGCGCACCCACGTCGCGAGTGGCTATCGAATTTTAATAGAGTACGATATGGCGTAAACAATGTAGAGAAGTTGTACATGCTTTTACATCAACACATTACCTCTACGATGGGTGGAAAAAAAACCGATTAGGTTGGTCGCTGCGCGAGTCGTCCCGAGTTCTACTTCAATGTCACTGTGATATCCGTTTATCCAATAGTCGTCTTGGAGGATCACCTCGGGTGTTTCTGTATCCTCATCTAAATAATGATTGACGATATTCTTGTATGAGAGATTAGACAATTTAGGTTTAGTAGCAATTTCGCTCAGCGGGGTATTAGGTTTACGACCAAAGTGTGCTTCGAATTGCGAGATCTTTGTTTTTTTTCTGTTTGCAAAGTCGCAATTGATTAATGATTATCTTTAATGCATACTTTACATGAAAAGTGTTATTTTCCCATTTTTTTCATTTTATACCTGCCAATATAATCTTAATCGTTTGAATTATTCTTTCCACTAAATCAATAGCACGAGGACTGCTTTTGAACACTTACGACGCGATTGAACGACTGATAATACTGCATGCGCTCCCGGAGTCCACAAGCAGTGTAGTAGTGATATTACCGATTTTGATGTTATTTATGATAACCAGCAAACATATTGTTACTATTCATTTAACCGGGGACCATGTACTATTTGTAAATATTGTTACTAATTATATCATCAAGAAAAAATGTTAATTTCACAATTTTTCTTTTATCGCAACAATGGGTATTGATACACGTGGATACGTTACATTTCTTTTATTTATTTGATGCAGTAAAATTTCATACGATGTATTTATTTTATTCATATTATTTGCCGCAAAAACATTTCATATTTTGTTCAATTCTTGTCTCGTGATTATTACAGTACAAGTTTTCTTGGTTTCTCGATTCGTGATTAGACATGTCTGATCACAACTTCTTGACTTGCTTACAAGCTCTTGAGCTCATACTTTCAGTTTCGTAATTCAATTTTAGTTGTTTATCTCTCTTTGCAAACTCGCTCCGCAAGTAAGCGTAAAATAATAAAGTCAAGATTTCGCTCAACAGATCACAATTTTAAAAGTTGTAAAAGCACTCACGTCGCGAGTGGCTATTGAATTTTAATAGAGAACGATATGGCGTAAACAAGGTAGAGAAGTTGTACATGCTTTTACATCAACACATTACCTCTACGATGGGTGAAAAAAGCGATTAGGTTGGTCGCTGCGCGAGTCGTCCCGAGTTCTACTTCAATGTCACTGCGATATCCGTCTATCCATTTGTCGTCTTGGAGGATCGCCTCGGGTGTTACTGTATCCTCATCTAAATAACGATTGACGGTATTCTTGTATGAGAGATTAGACAATTTAGGTTTAGTAGCAATTACGCTCAGCGGAGTATTAGGTTTACGACCAAAGTGTGCTTCGAATGGCGAGACCTTTGTTGTTTCTTTTTGCAAAGTCGCAACTGATTAGTATTATCTTTAATGAATACTTTACAAGAAATGTGTTATTTGACGATTTTTCTTCTTTTATACCTGCCAATCTGATCTTAATCGCTTGAATTAATTTTTCCACTAAACCAATAGCGCAATGATCATTGACTGGAGCTTGAGTAATTTGAATGTTGTTCTTATTGCAGAAAGTCTTTTCTTGATTTCCAACTAAACATTTCGCTTGATCAAATCGAATAGAGCGTGAAATTCCATGGTTTTCAATAAAAATGTCTAAAAATTTTAGAAGATTCGGACCATTGGTCTTTTCATATATACATGCAGTTGATTATTTAGAGAAACGGTCTATAGCAGTTAAGAAATGTTTTTCGGTACCTTTTTCGTAGTAGATAGGAACCCCAAAATCAATTTTCAATTCCTGCTTTGGTTCAACACATGGTATATGGGGTAGAAACTGCTTAGCCGGAATTACATGTCGTACTCTTTTAATTTTCGATAGTCACTCGCGACGCGGGAGCTCTTACAACATTCTAGAGGCTTGTAAGCAAATCAAGAAGGTGTGATCAGACATGTCTGATCACGAATCGGGAAACCAAGAAAGAATGTACTGAAATAATCACGAGACAAAAATTGAACAATATATGAGAAGTTAATGAAGGACAAATAAAATGAACTAAATGAATACATCGTATGAAGTTTTACTGCATCAAATAAATAAAAGAAATGTAATGTATCCACGTGTATCATATACCCCTTGTTGCGAAAAAAGAAAAATTGTGAAATTATTTTTTTCTTGATGATATAATTAGTAACAAAATTTACAAATTAGGTCTCGGTCCCCATTTCGTTATCAGTGAGAATGCAATCTTGGACTTCGTTTAACACAGCGTCCTTACTAGTTAGCGATGCAATACCCGATTTGCTAAAAAATTTTGTTGACGATGTGGTCAAATGTAGGGACTTGGTGACTTGGCGTGAGAGGTATACTGAGGTTAGGAGATAATGCTGGGGATGTCGTAGTTGAAATTAAGAGGGGATTTCCCGTGCAAGTAGCGTTTAGGGGAGTAGACGATTGATTCGCAGCGCGAATTAGCAGAAATGGCTGTGTGGTTTGCGGCGCGAGAGGAGGGTCGCTGACGTTGAGGGTGAGTTTGTGCTTTGAGAGGCGTCACATAAGCGAACTCTATTGATACGTTTCTTTGAAGGCATCTTGTATATATTTTTGATGATATGATTTATATCTAGTTTGTGGTTCAGTTTTGAGAAGTTAATTGAAGGAGAACCAGTCAACCGATTTTCACAATGAATTAAGTGAAAAAGAACTGATGCTAATTTTGGATGGTGAAACTTAGAATTATTTGTGGAATGTCGCTTAATTGGCAGGAAATTAGGCTTATTCAATTGAGTTTCGCGCTTTGTGAGATATCTTTCATTCCGATTTTGGAATAATTGTTTACAATAAGTTATATTTTGCCTAGCAAGGGAAGTGTTAATTGGCATTTGTGACACGGGATAAGCATATTTTGAATCGCTTAAATTACGATTGGTATTTGTAGCTCCCTTTCGCTGTGCGGGAGAGATAAAATAATCATGCTTGCGAATGTACTAAGTTGTGGACTGGCCTTTCCGTGGATCTAGAAAGCGCGAGGACTGCTTTTGACCAC
Organism: Convolutriloba macropyga; assembly: GCF_964194025.1. NCBI lineage: Eukaryota > Metazoa > Xenacoelomorpha > Acoela > Convolutidae > Convolutriloba > Convolutriloba macropyga. The sequence continues at coordinate 22,161 of NW_027450340.1, read as the reverse complement.
TTGCGACTTGAGTGAACGATTGAGAATACTGCATGCACTCCCGGAGTCCAGGAGCAGTGTAGTAGTGACATTACCGATTTTGATGGGCATGTTGAGAGGTTCAATCTTTGCTATGTCATTTTCAATTATGGCAATTGTATTATCCTCCCCGCTACTGTAATCTGATTCATAGAGTTTGGCCGGCTGAAGGAAATTCACCGAATCGTCCGGGTGTGGTTCTTTATCCACAGTGTTTACTGTCCTTTTCTTAGGGTTTTTGATTTTTCGTGTTATTTGGTATTCGAAAAACTTGTGCGAAGTGGTTCATGAGTCTACAGTTATTGCAATTTCTACCTTTTGCGATACACTTATCGCGGTCATTTGGGAGCCAAATCCCACCACAAATTGAACAATAGAGTGTGGAGCGGTTGTTTGGTCTCTCCAAATAGTTTGAAGTTGACCAATTTGGTGTTTGGGAGTTGTTGGGAAACTGGATTGCATTTACACTAGCCGGGTTGAGAATCTTGTTGTGCTGTTGAATTTGTTGTTGATTACGCATCCCGAGTTCCATGATGATGGCTAACTCTAATGCTTGACGCGGTTCTACTGTCCGTTTGAGGAGTTCTTTTTGAATCTCCGGATCAATCAAGTTAGTGATGAATACATCACGTATCAAGGTTCCCTCTTTATTCTCAAAGTCACAATTTTCTGCTAATTCCTTTAGCTTACCGTAAAAATGTCCTACTGTTTCTCTCCGGAGTTGTTTTTCTTATGAGAAAGACGTGTCTTTCAAAGGTGAAGTTCCGAGGACGGATGAATGCGTCTTCCACGATCTTCTAAAATTGTGCAGTGGACAGTGTATCCGTCTTGATGTGCGGGTTTTTACAGTTGAGGATCCGACGTCCTTTCACACCGATACTCAAGTAGAGAAGACACGCTGTTTTGCGATCCGGAAGTGACCATGGCTTGTCTTCACACATTATGTCGATATCGATTAGTTGTTGGCATAGAGAGGATTCTAACTCTTTCTCCGTGAACTTTTTGGCACTTTTGGTAATTGAAATTTTTTCCTCCGAACTGTTCCTCTGAAGAAAAAAGTTAGATATGTAAATAAAAAAAGTGGAAGGAAAAAAAGAAGGAAATAAAAAAGTGTTTCCAAAGAGATTTTTTTTGAGAAATTGTTCTTGTAATAACATCTCATAACAAAAGTCTGACATATGATTCTTGTTAAGCTATTATAGTGTCCAATCAATCAAAAACAGCAAATCCATTTTTCTCTGAAAAGTCCCTCATCTTACCATGTCGTTTTGTTTACAGTCACAATTCTTGAAACCACTTCTCCCTCGCTACTTGTTGTTTTTTCTTCCAGTTCCAAAAAACGTTGAGTCAGCTGTATTGCACTCTGTTTTGGCGTGCTTGTTAAAGGCACGACGTATCCAGGGCCCTGACTAAGGTCTTGAATGATAAAAAATCTTTTTCCCAGAGAGTTTTTACTAGATCTGTGTCGCACTCAAATTCTTGAGAAATTTCTTCAATTCCATTGAGTTGTTGATTTGTCTCCTTCCTGTCCGCCCAAATCATGGTTTCTATGGTTGGCCCAGGTACATGAGCAAGCGCACAGGTCACTTTGGGTGGCCCGGGAGCAGGAGCAGAGGTTGATTTGGATGGACCGGGAGCAGGAGCAGAGGTCAATTTGGATGGCCCAGGAGCAGGCGCAGAGGTCAGGTTGGATGGGCCGGGAGCAGGAGAAATGGTAGCATCGAATGAACCGGGAACACCTGATTGATTTTCGTTGACATGCTCAGCTTCCGATGGCTCAATTCGAATTGTCACCCGATCGAACCGTTTCAAGCATAACTTAGGGCCACTCTAAGCAGAAACTTGCTGCAACACTGACCTTGAACGTCTTTCAGCTCTTAGTTTGGCAAATCCCTTTTGAATTCTTTCTCCAAGTCCGTCGTTAAAGGATATTTTGAGCAAAAATTGTTCAAAACTCCGAGTGCCAGTAATATGGCGCTCGATGTTACTGTAGACTGGATGTGTTTGAGCCAAAATGAAGTTTCGGCGGTCCTTTCACATAACACCTCCCGTGCGATTACGCAGGTTGTGTCCGTCTTTGGTCCATAGAAAACCCTTCCTGCAATAATGATCCAAGTTTCGTTGATTCTGTGCTCCAAATTTATGCCTCTGTGGAGTATAGTTTCTCTTGAATGTTCGACCACATCCTAATAAAAGAAATTTTCAGATATCAAATGTGTTTTCTTTAGTGATTATTTTACAAAGTATGTGATTAAACACTTTATTTGATTAAATTAAAGATGAGAAAATATACTAACGGTTGCAGTTGAAGCTTTCAGTGTATTTAATAGAAGCTCCGAGTTCTTTCCAATAGGCGCTGAAACAACAAAAAAACAAGGAAACAAAAACTTTTTGAAAGGTTTTCCTAACAGTGATTTACCCTACCCCATCATCATTCGTGGATTCTCAAAACTGAAGTCGAATTATCTTTTTTCCGAAAATTCCAACAAACCGAACAAGCCATTAAGGATACAGTTAACAATGTTTGCTAACCATTGCCGATCGACTTATCCTGGAGTTCCAATGGTGAACTTCTTTTGCATATTGTACTTTCTCTGAAATGAAGTGTTCAATTACTTTTGAGATTTGTTCTTGGTGATTTAGGTGAATTTCAAACTTCAAATAAAATCAACAACTCTTGAATTAAAACAAAAACAGTTAAAAATTATTGCTGTTTCAATCAGATTCCTCAAAGCTGCCTGATAGATCTAAAACCTCTACGGGATTCGTTAAAAACTTAGATGAAACAGCAAGATTAGAGGAAACGATTATGTTTGAAATATCCCTCTTTTATGTTTAGGACAAAAGTTTCTTCGAAGAAAAACCAAAACCTTAATCAAAGCTCGAATAAACTTCATCATTATTTTGCAACCTAAATTTGTTGCTCTGTGAAATAAAAACAGAAAAAAATGTGACTTTTTTTCTGAAAAATCTCGGCGGATCTCCGCGGATTTTCGTTTTGTCAGTTTTGCCTTCTTGGTTAACAAAAACGGCTTGGTTTTGGTTTCTACATCAGTCTTTTATGAGGTAGGACTTATGTTTAGGACAAAAGTTTCTTCGAAGAAAAACCAAAACCTTAATCAAAGCTCGAATAAACTTCATCATTATTTTGCAACCTAAATTTGTTGCTCTGTGAAATAAAAACACAAAGAAATGTGACTTTTTTTCTGAAAAATCTCGGCGGATCTCCGCGGATTTTCGTTTTGTCAGTTTTGCCTTCTTGGTTAACAAAAACGGCTTGGTTTTGGTTTCTACATCAGTTTTTTCGTATCTTGAGTCTACAGTTATTGCAATTTCTACCTTTTGCGATACAATTTTCCAGGTCATTTGGGAGCCAAATCCCACCACAAATTGAACAATAGAGTGTGGAGTGGTTGTTTGGTCTCTCCAGATAGTTTGAAGTTGACCAATTTGGTGTTCGGGAGTTGTTTGGAAACTGGATTGCATTTACACTAGCCGGGTTGAGAATCTTGTTGTGCTGTTGAATTTGTTGTTGATTACGCATCCCGAGTTCCATGATGATGGCTAACTCTAATGTTTGACGCGGTTCTACTGTCCGTTTGAGGAGTTCTTTTTGAATCTCCGGATCAATCAAGTTAGTGATGAATACATCACGTATCAAGGTTCCCTCTTTACTCTCAAAGTCACAATTTTCTGCTAATTCCTTTAGCTTACCGTAAAAATGTCCTACTGTTTCTCCCCGGAGTTGTTTTTCTTATGAGAAAGACGTGTCGTTCAAAGGTGAAGTTCCGAGGGCGGATGAAAGCGTCTTCCACGATCTTCTAAAATTGTGCAGTGGACAGTGTATCGATCTTGATGTGCGGGTTTTTACAGTTGAGGATCCGACGTCCTTTCACCCCGATACTCAAGACACGCTGTTTTGCGATCCGGAAGTGACCATGGCTTGTCTTCACACATTATGTCGATTTCGATTAGTTGTTGGCATAGAGAGGATCCCAAATCTTTCTCCGTGCACTTTTTGGCACTTTTGGTAATTGACATTTTTTCCTCCGAACTGTTCCTCTGAAGAAAAAAGTTAGATATGTAAATAAAAAAAGTGGAAGGAAAAAAAGAAGGAAATAAAAAAGTGTTTTGTTTCCAAAGAGATTTTTTTTGAGAAATTGTTCTTGTAATAACATCTCATAACAAAAGTCTGACATATGATTCTTGTTAAGCTATTATAGTGTCCAATCAATCAAAAACAGCAAATCCATTTTTCTCTGAAAAGTCCCTCATCTTACCATGTCGTTTTGTTTACAGTCACAATTCTTGAAACCACTCCTCCCTCGCTACTTGTTGTTTTTTCTTCCAATTCCACAAAACGATGAGTCAGCTGTATTGCACTCTGTTTTGGCGTGTTTGTTAAAGGCACGACGTATCCAGGGCCCTGACTAAGGTATCGAATGACAAAAAATCTTTTTCCCAGAGAGAGTTTACTAGATCTGTGTCGCACTCAAATTCTTGAGAAACTTCTTCAATTCCATTGAGTTGTTGATTTGTCTCCTTCCTGTCCGCCCAAATCATGGTTTGTATGGTTGGCCCAGGTACATGAACTGTGGACAATTTCGCTCACCCAGGAGCAAGCGCAGAGGTCACTTTGGGTGGCCCGGGAGCAGGAGCAGAGGTTGATTTGGATGGACCGGGAGCAGGAGCAGAGGTCACTTTGGATGGCCCAGGAGCAGGCGCAGAGGTCAGGTTGGATGGCCCTGGAGCAGGAGAAATGGTAGCATCGAATGGACCGGGAACACTTGATTGATTGTCGTTGACAGGCTCAGCTTCCGATGGCTCAATTCGAATTGTCACCCGATCGAACCGTTTCAACCATAACTTAGGGTCACTCTAAGCAGAAACTTGCTGCAACACTGACCTTGAACGTCTTTCAGCTCTTAGTTTGGCAAATCCCTTTTGAATTCTTTCTCCAAGTCCGTCGTTAAAGGGTATTTTGAGCAAAAATTGTTCAAAACTGTGAGTGCCAGTAATATGGCGCTCGATGTTGCGGTAGACTGGATGTGTTTGAGACAAAATGAAGTTTCGGCGGTCCTTTCACATAACACCTCCCGTGCGATTACGCAGGTTGTGTCCGTCTTTGGTCCACTGAAAACCCTTCCTGCAATAATGATCCAAGTTTTGTTGATTCTGTGCTCCAAATTTTTGCCTCTGCGGAGTATAATTTCTCTTGAATGTTCGACCACATCCTAATAAAAGAAATTTTCAGATATCAAATGTGTTTTCTTTAGTGATTATTTTACAAAGTATGTGATTAAACACTTTATTTGATTAATTTAAAGATGATAAAATATACTAACGGTTGCAGTTGAAGCTTTCAGTGTATTTAATAGAAGCTCCGAGTTTCTTTCCAATAGGCGCTGAAACAACAAAAAAAACAAGGAAACAAAAACTTTTTGAAAGGTTTTCCTAACAGTGATTTACCCTACCCCATCACCATTCGTGGATTCTCAAAACTGAAGTCGAATTATTTTTTTCCGAAAATTCCCACAAATCGAACAAGCCATTAAGGATACAGCTAACAATGTTTGCTAACCATTGCCGATCGACTTATCCTAGAGCTCCAATGGTGAACTTCTTTTGGATATTGTACTTTCTCTGAAATGAAGTGTTCAATTACTTTTGAGATTCGTTCTTGGTGATTTAGGTGAATTTCAAACTTCAAATAAAATCAACAACTCCTGAATTAAGACAAAAACAGTTAAAATTTATTGCTATTTCAATCAGATTCCTCAAAGCTGCCTGATAGATCTAAAACCTCTACGGGATTCGTTAAAAACTTAGATGTGTGAAACAGCAAGATTAAAGAAAACAATTATGTTTCGCAATTTATTTCTGAAATATCCCTCTTTTATGTTTAGGACAAAAGTTTCTTCGAAGAAAAACCAAAACCTTAATCAAAGCTCGAATAAACTTCATCATTATTTTGCAACCTAAATTTGTTGCTCTGTGAAATAAAAACAGAAAAAAATGTGACTTTTTTTCTGAAAAATCTCGGCGGATCTCCGCGGATTTTCGTTTTGTCAGTTTTGCCTTCTTGGTTAACAAAAACGGCTTGGTTTTGGTTTCTACATCAGTCTTTTCCTATCTTTGTTCAAAATAGTTTTTGAGCTACTGTTTATGACACGATAATTCTCCTCGGAAAAGAGGGATGTTTCAGAAGAAAGTCCAATGAAAAACAATTTTTTAATATTTTTGAATTGCTATTAATGAAAACTAATTTGGATTGAAACTCTTCAGCAAAAAATTAAAAAAGTCTTTTGTGACGTCTTTGAATATTTGTAATCACATGGTTTGAAGGTGACACAGTCACACTGTGCGCAATCACATTCCAACGATGGTAATTTGGCGCCGATGGGTCTGCGAAATTGTTGCTTTCTAAACAGAAGCTGGGTAAATTTTGGAAAAATTTTGTAAAAACCAACGAATCATTCGTGAAACTTATGAAATCAACGGCATCCTTACGTCTGGGAAATGAGTATGCAAGTAGCACGTCAGACTTTTGTTTTAAAATCCCTCCTCAGTTTGATCTCATTTTCTCAATAACGGCTCTTTAAATCAGCCGTTCTTGAAAATAGCTGCTCAAAAAAATTAAAATGTGTTTACGTTTTGACTCTCCATCCGTTAATAAATAATGAAATAATATTTCAGAGATTATTTTCTTCAACCGAATCCTACCAAAAGTCATCAAGCAGTGAGGCGACGAGGCCAAAGCGGAAGTGAGGTGCTCCACGAAATTACAATCCCGATGAAATCATTATATGTGATTGTAAGTAAACCCAATTTTCTTTTCTTTTTGCAAAACTTTGATTGTCGATTAGTTAAATGTCGATTACAAAAAAAGGGATTTTTCAAAAATTAATTGCACATCGCATTAAAGGAACAATTTACTTTAGCTGATATTTTCAAATTTCGCTAAAAACAAAAAATTCTTTTGGTTGATATGTTTAACTGATCTGGTGAGCTGATATGAAGTAATTGGATGAATTAAATCATGTTTATTTTGAACTAAAACCAATAAATGAAAAAAACGGGCTCTTTTTAGTATGTGGGCACAACTTCGCGAGTAGGGGAAATTTGCGAGACCACATGAGAACCTGCGAGAAACAAAGAACCAAGTGGCTGAAGAAGTTTTTTGATCTTTGTTTCTTCTATGCAAGGGACTCATTCACTATGAAAAGACATCGTTGGAATGAGGATAAAGGCCGTAAGGAAGAGACAAATTAAGGGCACATAATGAGCCAGAGCACAACGACGTGAAACGATATCTGACAGGATTAACGAACATCAAGCACTTCAAGTGGAGCTTCCTTAGTGTTGCAGGGACAGTGCTTGAAGAACAAGTGCGAAAGGCAGATCTCTGCAAGAAGAAGTGACAGAACAAAAGATGGGAGGGAAGATCATCGTTCTCAAAAGTCTCGGGGGTAACTTCAAGAGGGAGTGTGACAGACACTGATAGTTCAGATATTTCGTCTGGTTCCCGACTCTTCAAGAGAACAGCTATGAGTACACTTGCAGCTGAGGAAAACAAAACTGAAAGCACTGAATCGAGAAATTGGGGAGAAAAACCACTGATTTGCGAATTTGAAATGCCCGTAATGAGAATCCAGAACCTCGACCAAACACTGTACCTGATCCGCGAAGTAGAACCAATGAAAAAAATGCAGCCTGAGATATGTTACTGCGAGAAAGAAATGTTAGTTGAACAACAACAGCGTTTTTGTTTGGTAATACCGGCAATCTGGTCTTGCGCGAGTTTCAGGTCACCAATTTCCTCTTTAATCAAAAACAGGACAAGCACTTCAACTCAACTCATGAAACGATTGCTCACAGAAAAAGTGAAAACAAGAAACGAAGAGGAAGAAACAGTTGATCGCCTATTCAATACTTGGACATACAACGATGGGGTATGAAAATACAATGTAAGAGGGATATATCAGCAAAAAAATGATTTTTAATTTAGGAAGACATTTCAATTTAGGGATATTTCAACAGCACGTCCGAATTTCATAAAAGTTAATGAAAGAGGAATTTAAATGAAACAAATCATTTTAAAATGAGGGAGATATTTAATCAGCACGTCCGAGTTCCATCAAAGTCAAACTCTGTAATAAGTCTTTGTTTTAGTTCGTTGAAACAAAACATTTTATGACACTTCAACAAATTCTGACGGGACTTGATGAATCTCCCCGCACTGAAAGCTTGAACGTAATTGACTTCGATGTTCCAGGTAGCCGTTACTTAAATTCCTTTGATAATAAAAAAAACTATTATTGTTTCATTGTTATTATTCACTATTGATATTGAAGTTTCAGAATCGAACAAACTAAAGGGATGGATGATACCCGATTTTGTTAGCAAGTTTTCATTGGGACATATTAATAGAAAAAATCTTTCTTACCGACTTAGAAGATCAATCTTCGAAAATTTCCTTCTCACAAGCTTCGATGGGGCCATAACAAACTGCCATATAGACTATAGCAATACGTCAGTTTTATAGGATTTCTACGTGTTGCCCGCAACTTTCAACAATTAGAGGCTCTTCTATGAAAACAAGCAGCTCTGCAACGATAGATTATTACAATGAATATTTTTTTTCATAGCAATAAATGTTTCATTTGTATTATCTAAAACAAGACCAAAAAAATTATTTTCAATTGTGATTTGATTCAGACTACTGTTCTTCGGGCTACATCAAGCCATCCGGAGCCAATGCAGAAAGATAAGGTGAGGGGGTCGTAATGCAATCTGGGAATCCAGATTTTGTGAAAAGTGTGGGAGACACTTCGGCCTTTGGTGTCAATTTCCTGTACAAAAGAGACATAGGTAAACAAATATTTGTTAACAATAAGTTGAAAAAGTTTGCTTGGTCTGGTCATCAGAACCCCAAAACTATAACTCAAACTTGTTTTTTAGACAAAGATTTGGCCAAATTTGTGAGAGAACGCATAGCATCCCGGAGTTGGGATATTGCTTTTCCCAATTTTCAAACCCTAATGATCATATCAATCTTGTCTGAGTTGGAAAAAAGCGTGGATTCTACCAGGCAAACTTATTTGAAAACAGTCTGGGCTGACATCAACGGGAAAGGAACTGACAATCCAGCTCTACATGAAAAAACTCCAGTTTCTCTGACGAAGGGTTCTGCAAGATTTACAAGAATTTGAAAGCAAACAACCTTAAAACAAACCTAGAAGGAACTTTCAGAATTTTGCAATTTATGCATAAACAACTTTCGTTTAACTGGTGGTTTTAATTTAGTTTGTTGTCGAAAATAAAATTATCTCATTTCAGAACAAAAAGAAAAAGATCAAGTGCTTGGCTTGACAAGGCTAGATTGGGGGAAATAAACCAGATTCTAGACTTGGAGCTTGAAGACATCAGCAATTTCATTGAAGCTGTGGACAAAAGCAATGCCAATAGTACCCTGAGCTCAAACAGTTCTGTTCCAGAAAAAACCGAAAAGAGCACGACAGCTGTGACTTTGGCTGAGTCGAATGACAGCCAACAATGTGATGCAATAGTCACAACATCAGCTCTGACAGTACATGTGTCATTTATACCTCCGCTGCTTAGCTCATCATTGTCAAGCTCATCAGTGTCAAACCCATCAGTGAAAAGTTCTCCAGTTTCAACTTCTTCAACTGCAAATTCCCCTTAGTTGGAATTTCAAAACAGAAGTTCGAAAAGCAAAAACTCCTTTCGAAGTTTTCTCATATCGTACATTTCTCATGTCTTCATCTATTTGGAGGCTTTAAGAATCGATCATGAATGAGCAAAACTTACGCAAAAATTTGGGGAAAATTTCGGAAATTTTTCAAACTGAAATTTTTGTAAAAAGAACTGATCATGAATGAGCAAAACATGAATGACAAAAAGTTTGAATGAAGTTTCGGAAAATACTCTAAATTTTCGGAATTTTTTCAAATGGATCGGCCTTTTACGTTTTAGTTGGAAAAATATCTTGACATGACAAATATAATTAATAAATCAAGCAAATAATAAATCGGGCAAAATAAATTAACAAAGAAAGCAGGCAATTAGAAATAAAGCAGAAAAGAAAGCAGAAACAAATTAGAAAAGAAGAAATTTTAAAATTTTTCACTCTTTTGTTGGATAGAATATGTCCTCTAAAGCATTCTGTTACCAGGTGCTAGAAAAATTATATTCCACCTGAAAGAAGTTGGCATTTATAGAAGGTCTTAACCATGCGATGTCAAGCATCATCTCGAAGTCACGTCAATTGTTGACATAAACTATCCGTGTTAAGTCTGGATCGTTTGGATCCACATCTTAATTCGCGCCAGAATACGTTTCGTTGTCGAAATTGGGCCAGTCAGCTCTGATGCTGAAATGGTCTCGAAAAGTGTGTGGTATGTGCAGTTCTTCGGCCTGTGACGATAAATAGTCCAATGAGCTCTCATGCACAAACAAAGACTGAGTTTTATAAGAATTAATTGCGGGAGAGGAGACAGTTGCCAAAAACGAGAAAGTATCCCTGCTGTCTGATTTCATTGCTGTAGAGGGAGCAATTGCCGATGACGGAAAAATATCCCTGCTATCCGATTCCATTGCGGTAGAGGGAGCAGTTGCCAATCAGGGGAAAAATCCCTGCTGTCTAATTCTATTTCGGGAGAGGGAGCAGTTGTCAGCGACGTGAAAAATCCCTGCTGTCTGATTCCATTGCGGGAGAGGGAGCAGTTTCCGATGACGGGAAAAATCTCTGCTGTCAGATTCCATTGCGGGAGAGGGAATATTTGGAGACTCACTCTTTTGATCTTAGGTCGCTGTATCGGAAGACGATGGAACCTGAACCACGCCTGAGTCAACGCTTACTTTTTTTTAATGAAGACGTATTATCGTGTTGTTTTTGGTCAGATGAAATATCATCCATTGGCATTGTATTTTTGCATCGAACAAGCGTTGGAGGTAAAGGCAGCGTATCGTCCAAATTGAAAGAGCGCTTTGTTGTACTTGGGGGGAAATGGATCAAAGGAGGAGGTGATGGTAGCATGGTCGTGGGCTGTGGTTCTTCAATTTTGGTCGGACACAATCAAGAGGTGGCTGAGAGATGGTTAAGTTCTTTAGCACTTTATTCATGCTCGAAGTATAACTGCCTGATGCGCAGTAATTTTAGTTGGTGACGAGTTACTAGAAATGGGTGAGTAATCAGAAATCGTATGTGTTTAAATTGAGAAAAATTGTGACAAAGTTATTTTAATTGATTTTTACGAATTGGAAAAATAGAATGACAAAATGAAAAGGTCTTCGTTGCCTTTAAATTTTGGTTGATTAATTGTTTGGTTATTAATTGGTTGTTATTTAAATGCCGATTACAATTAGAGGGATTTTTCTGAAATTAATTGCAAAACGCTTTAAACGAACAATTTAGTTTAGCTGATATTTTCAACTGTCGCTATAAACAAAAAATTCGTTTACTTGATATGTTTAACTGATCTGTTTAGCTTATATGATGTAATTGGATTAATTAAATCGTGTTTATTTCGAACTAAAACCAATAAAAGAAAAAAACTGGCTGTTTTTAGTATGTGGGCACAACTTCGCGAGTAGGGGAAATTTGCAAGACCACATGAGAAACTGCGAGAAGCAAAGAACCAAGTGGCTAAAGAAGTTTTGTGATCTTTGTTTCTTCTATGCAAGAGACTCAATCACTAAGAAAAAACATCGTTGGAAGGAGGATAAAGGCCATAAAGGAAAGAAGCAAATTAATTGCACATAATGAGCCAGAGCACAACGACGTGAAACGATATCTGACAGGACTAACGAACATCAAGCACTTCAAGTGGAGCTTCCTTAGAGAATCCAAAACCTCGACCAAACACTGTACCTGATCTGCGGAGTAGAACCAATGTACAAAATGCAGACTGAGATAAGTTACTGCGAGAAGGAAATGTTAGTTGAACAACAACAGCGTTTTTGCTTGGTAATACCGGCAATTTGTTCTTGCGCTAGTTTCAGGTCACCAATTTCCTCATTAATCAAAAACAGGACAAGCACTCCAACTCAACTCATGAAACGATTGCTCATAGAAGAAGTAAAAACAAGAAACGAAGAGGAAGAAACAGTTGATCGCCTATTCAATACATGGACATACAACGATGGGGTATGAAAATTTAAGGTAAGAGGGATTTATCAGAAAAAAAAGGAATTTTAATTTAGGAAGACATTTCAATTTAGGAAGTATTTCAACGGCACGTACGAATTTCATAAAAGTTAATGAAAGAGGGATTTAAAGAAAAAAAATCATTTTATATGAGAGAGATTTTTAATCAGCACGTCCTAGTTCCATAAAAGTCAAATTTCTGACACGACATGATGAATCTCCTTGCATAGAGAACTTGAACTTAATTGACTTCGATGTTTCAAGTAACCGTTACTTAACTTCGTTTGATAATAAAAAAACTATTATTGTTTCATTGTTATTATTCACAATTGATATTAAAGTTTCAGAATCGAACAAACTAAAGGGATGGATGATACCCGATTTTGTTAGCAAGTTTTCATTGGGACATATTAATAGAAAAAATCTTTCTTACCGACTTAGAAGATCAATCTTCGAAAATTTCCTTCTCACAAGCTTCGATGGGGCCATAACAAACTGCCATATAGACTATAGCAATACGTCAGTTTTATAGGATTTCTACGTGTTGCCCGCAACTTTCAACAATTAGAGGCTCTTCTATGAAAACAAGCAGCTCTGCAACGATAGTTTAATACAATGAATATAATTTTTTCATAGCAATAAATGTTTCAGTTGTATTCTCTAAAAAAATTATTTTCGTTTGTGATTTGATTCAGACTACTGTTCTTCGGGCTACATCAAGCCATCCGGAGCCAATGCAGAAAGATAAGGTGAGGGCTCACAATGCAATATATGACTCCAGATTTTGTGAAAACTGTAGGAGACACTTTGGTCTTTGGTGTCAATTTCCTGTACAAAAAAGACATAAGTAAACAATTATTTGTTAACAATAAGTTGAAAAAGTTTGCTTGGTCTGGTAATCAGAACTCTAAAACTATAACTCAAACTTGTTTTTTAGACAAAGATTTGTGAGAGAACGCATAGCATCCCGGCGTTAGGATATTACCTTTCCCAAATTTCAAACGCTAATGATCGTATCAATCTTGTCTGAGTTTGAAAAAGGCGTGGATTCTACCAGCAAACAAATTTGAAAACAGTCTGGGCTGACATCAAAGGGGAAGGAACTGAAAATCCAGCTCTACATAAAAAAAGTCCAGTTTCTATGCCGAACAGTTCTTCAAGAATTACAAGAATTTGCAAGTAAGCAACATTACAACAAACCTAGAAGGAACTTACAAAGTTTTTTCATTTTATGCATAAACAACCTTCGTTTAACTGGTGGTTTTAAATTACTTTGTTGTCGAATGTAAAATTATCTCACTTCAGAACAAAAAGAAAAAGATCAAGCGCTTGGCTTGACAGTGCTAGATTGGGGAAGATAAACCAAATTCTAGTCCTGGAGCTTGAGGACATGAGCAATTTCAATGAAGCTGTGGACGAAAGCCATGCCAATAGTACCTTGAGCTCAAACAGTTCTGTTCCATAAAAAACTGAAAAGAGCACGTCAGCTGTGACTTTGGCAGAGTTGAATGACAGCCAACAACGTGATGCAATAGCCACAATATCAGCTCTGACAGTACCTGTGTCGTTTATACCTCCGTCGCTTAGCTCACCATTGTCGAGCTCATCAGTGTCAAGCTCATCAGTGACAAGTTTTCAAGTTTCAACTTCAACTTCTTCAACTGCAAATTCCCCTTAATTGGAATTCCAAAACAGAAGTTTGAAAAGCAAAAACTCTTTTCGAAACTTTCTCATGTCGTACATTTCTCATGTCTTCATTTATTTGGAGGCTTTTAGAATGGATCATGAATGAGCAAAACTTAGGCAAAAAGTTTGAAGGAAGTTTCGCAAAGTATTCTAATTTTTCGGAAATAGTTCAAATGGATCGGCATTTTACCTTTTAGTTGCAAATTGATCTTGACATGACAAATTTAATTAATTAATCAGGCCATTATTAAATCAGAAAAAATTAATTAACAAATAAAGCAGGCAATTAGAAATAAAGCAGACATAAAGCAGAAAAAAAGAAATGAAAAGTTTTTGAAGCTTCTCACTCTTGTATTGGGTAGGATATGTCCTCTAAAGCATTCTGTTATCGGCGCTAGAAAAATTATATTTCACCTGAAACAAGTTGGCATTTATAGAAGGTCTCAACCATGCGATGTCAGTCATCATCTCGATGTCACGTGAACTGTTGACATAAATTATCGGTGTTCAGTCTGGATCAATTGGATTCACATCAAATTCGCACCAGAATACGTTTCGTTATTGAAATTGGGCCAATCAGCTCTAATGCTGAATTGGCCTCGATGAGTGGTTGGAGTGTGCAGTTCCTCGGCCTGTGACGGTAAAGAGTCCAATGCGCTCCCAGGCGCAAACAGACACCGAGTTAAATAAGAATTAATTGCGGGAGAGGGGCAGTTGTTGATGACGGGAAAAAATCCCTGCTGTCGGATTCCAAATTTGGTTCTGGCTTGAAGTCAACATTGATCCCGTTCTGCGTGTTGGTTACGGGAGAGGGGACAGTTGCCGATGACGGGAAAAGATCCCTGCTGTCTGATTCCATTGCGGCAGAGGGAGCAGTTGCCGATGAACGGAAAAAGTCACTGCTGTCCGATTCCATTGCGGGAGAGGGCAGCTGCCGATGACGTTAAAAAATCCCTGCTGTCTGATTCCGTTGCGGGAGAGGGAGCACTTGCCGATGACAGGAAAAAATCCCTGCAGTCCAATTCCATTGCGAGAGAGGGAACATTTGGAGACTCACTCTCATGATCTGAGGTCGCTGTATCGGAAAACGATATGCCCTGAACCACTCTTGAGTCAAGGCTTATAGTTTTTTTATGGGAGACGTATCATCGTGTTGTTTTTGGTGAACTGAAATATCATCGATTGGCGGTGTATATTTGCATCGAACAAGCGTTGGAGGTAAAGGCAGCGTATCGTCCAAATTGAAAGAGCGCTTTGTTGTACATGGGGGGAAATGGATCAAAGGAGGAGGTGATAGTAGCATGGTCATGGGCTGTGGTTCTTAAATTTTGGTCGGACTCAATCGAGAGCTTGCCTGGAGATGGCGAAGTTCTTTAGCACTTTTTTCATGCTCGAAAATTAACTACCTGATGCGCAGTAGCTTGAGTTCTAGTAGAAACGAGTGAGTAATCAGAAATCGTATTTGTGAGTTTAAATTGAGAGAAATTGTGACAAAATTATGATTAACTGATCTTTACGGAGTGGAACAATTGAATGACAAAATGAAATGATCTTCGTTGCCTTAAAACTTTGCTAGATTACTCGGTTGGCTAGTAATTGGTTGGTAATTCTCACCTGACAACAATCAGTCAATTTTTGACTATATCTGCTAAATTAGTTTAACGTAATGTTTTAATTGTAAGCAGCATATAATCTTTATGTAATTCTGCAAGAAAAAGTAGAATTGAGGCGATTTCACTATTACTTTTTTTTGGTTGCAGGTTCTTATTACTCTTTTTTTGTAACTAACTAAGCTCCTTGCCTAACCAAAAGATTAGTGATTCCCTCGATCGCAATTAAGTAAAACAACAATTAGCAATTAGTTATACAGCAAAAGTCCGATCGGAATCAATTAAAAGGATTTTTGAGAAATTGCTCATTTTACCTAGACCTAGTGTCGGCCAAATTTCTCATTTCTTAGTTGTCGGCTAAACGCACTGTTGTTCATACGGCATCCGATCAACATATTTAATGCAATAGCTGGCTGAATAGCTGGCTTAGATTGGGTTGGATTGACAAATTATATCTCAGAAAGAACTGTTCACTGATACACGGGAAAAGGTTTATTACTGTTATAGTTTACCCTTTTCATTGGACACTGACTAGAAAACATGTTTGCAACAGTGTTTCCAATGCTCATTTGATCGTTTCTTGTTAGTAGCATAAGAGGATGGACACAATGATTAAAAGCATTCTCCTTAAAATGATGACATATCTATGAAAAAAACACGACATCCGAGCTTTTGTATTAGAATCAACAAGTCATTCCTTAAATTTAATATCTGATATCCTAATATTCCCCTAGTTAGAGTAGCGGGATAAAATTTATCGATAGAGACACTCACTTTTATTTTACAATTTGTTTTTACAATTTATTTTGAATGCAATTACAAATTACAATTGCAGAATTAATTCTGCAGTTTTTGCATATGAAAATTTCATAGCGTTGCAAACAAAAGCCGGATTTTTTCTCTTTCTGCTCCCCCCTTCCCTGTTGCGTTAACCCAGTGTGGTGCGTTTTAAACTACGAAAATACTTAGTTGGAATTTAATGATGATTATTGCTAACTTAAATATTTTCCTGATTATATGATAATGAGTTTCCCAAAAACAAGTCTAAGGTCAAATGATCCTGATCATGTGGAAAATATCCAGTCTGGAGCATTATACCAACAGAGAAAAGTCAATTACAATGTTCTGCAAATTTTGCATATCATAATTTCAAAGCCCGCGTTGCAAAGAAAAGCAGTTGGATCTTTTCTCTTTCTGCCCGCTCCCCCTCCTTGTTGCGCTAATCCAGTCTTGAACGAAAGTGTCTTAAATTGGCATTGCACATCTCCAAAATTCACGCTACCGTTCATTTTACCTAGACCTGGTGTCGGCCAAATTTCTCATTTTTTAGTTGTCGGCTAAACGCCCTATCGGCCATACGGCATTCGATCAACAGATTGAATGGAATAGCTGGCTGAATAGCTGGCTTGGATTGGATAAGATTGACAAATTATATCTTAGAAAGAACTGTTCACTGATTCACCGGAAAAGGTTTAGTACTGTTTCAATTTACCCTTTTCACTGACTAGAAAACTTGTTTGGCAATAGTGTTTCCAATGCTCATTTGATCGGTTCTTGTTCATAGCATGCGAGGATGGATACAATGATTAAAAGCATTCTCCTTAAAATGATTACACATCTTTAAAACAACACGGCCTGCCGAGCTTTTGTATTAGAATCAACAAGTCATTCGTTGAATTTAATATCTTATATCCTAATATTCTCTAAGTTTGATTTACAGTATATGATTTATCGACAGAGTCGCTCACTTTTTATGGGGGATTCTTATAATCCCTCGTCACAATGGAAACTAAAAACATCCTTTAATCATGATTGTAAACATCCTTTAATAGCGGGCGGTAACTAGCATCGAAAAGCTGGACTATATATTATGCTCACTCATTTACTCTAAATTTCTGAAACACTCTTTAGTCATTAAAGTTAATCTTTTAGGCTTTCTAGACCCCCACGTCCATTTGCACCCCCCACCCCTCCTAACCCTAAAGTTTCACACAACTGATTATTGAGGGATTTTTCAGAAAATAATCAGACCGGGTCCACATCAGACATCACACCATTTGAAAATAATCCGATTCAGACCATTTACCAATTCAGAATGTCATCAGATTATAAAATTGAAACACACATCAAAGTACGAAGGTGGACTATTGTTAGTTGCAGTCGCAACTTTTAAATTCGAACGGCGGCTGACTGTTACTAATAGCAGACCCCCTTCATGCTGTAATGTGTGAAATTGCAATGTAAAATTATCACATTCTGAGTCGGAAAATTTTGATTATTCTGGCTGTAACTTTTTTGGAAGAAATAACCCGTTAAAAGAGAACGTTGTTTTTGTTGACCAAAGTGTTTATACGAAACGTTATTGGACACGAAATGGTTTACTTTTTGATGAAAAAACTTGCCAACACTCAACTAAAAACGGTTTAAATTTTTTCTGAAGAAAACGTAACTAATTAATAGCAAAATCGTTTCCGGAAAAAACGCAACTGCAAGGTATTAATTTCAATTAATTGGGAGGTATATCATTCCGTTCCATTACCACTATTGCTTCTGTTATTTTGAATTGTGTGTTAATTAATAGACTGAAGGCCCACTCTAACTAAATTCCCTATAACTTAGTTCAGTATTTTCGATATATAAAATTGGGGAGCATAGGTATTGCTTTATTATTGGAATCAATTAAATAACATAAAAGTAATACGCCTTCGAAATTTTTCTACATACTCTTATTCGTACTTGAGGCAGAACTTTAAAATGTGAACTTTTTTCACAGTGAACTAATATTCTCTAAGTTAGATTTACAGTATAAGATTTATCGACAGAGTCGCTCACTTTTTATGGGGGATTCTTATAATCCCTCGTCACAATAGAAACTAAAAACATCCTTTAATCATGATTGTAAACATCCTTTAATAGCGGGCGGTAACTAGCATCGAAAAGCTGGACTATATATTATGCTCACTCATTTACTCTAAATTTCTGAAACACTCTTTAGTCATTAAAGTTTATCTTTTAGGCTTTCTAGACCCCCACGTCCATTTGCACCCCCCCACCCCTCCTAACCCCAAAGTTTCACACAACTGATTATTGAGGGATTTTTCAGAAAATAATCAGACCGGGTCCACATCAGACATCACACCATTTGAAAATAATCCGATTCAGACCATTTACCAATTCAGAATGTCATCAAATTATAAAATTGAAACACACATCAAAGTACGAAGGTGGACTATTGTTAGTTGCAGTCGCAACTTTTAAATTCGAACGGCGGCTGACTGTTACTAATAGCAGTCCCCCTTCATGCTGTAACGTGTGAAATTGCAATGTAAAATTATCACATTCTGAGTCGAAAAATTTTGATTATTCTGGCTGTAACTTTTTTGGAAGAAATAACCCGTTAAAAGAGAACGTTGTTTTTGTTGACCAAAGTGTTTATACGAAACGTTATTGGACACGAAATGGTTTACTTTTTGATGAAAAAACTTGCCAACCCTCAAATAAAAACGGTTTAAATTTTTTCTGAAAAAAGCGTAACTAATTAATAGCAAAATCGTTTCCGGAAAAAACGCAACTGCAAGGTATTAATTTCAATTAATTGGGAGGTATATCATTCCGTTCCATTACCACTATTGCTTCTGTTATTTTGAATTGTGTGTTAATTAATAGACTGAAGGCCCACTCTAACTAAATTCCCTATAACTTAGTTCAGTATTTTCGATATATAAAATTGGGGAGCATAGGTGTTGCTTTATTATTGGAATCAATTAAATAACATAAAAGTAATACGCCTTCGAAATTTTTCTACATACTCTTATTCGTACTTGAGGCAGAACTTTAAAATGTGAACTTTTTTTAAGTTAATTATTTTTCGCTGATATTAACACAATTCCGGCCTATTTAACTCTTTAATACCGAAAACAATGTACACCAGGGCTGTCATGTCACTAGTTGTCTTCATTCTCCGCGATTCTTTGGTTCTTGTTTCACGTCTGTGAACAGATGTGATGCAGGATCCAAATTACCCACAAAAAGAGAAGACAACCAGTGCCATGGCAATGTTCTTGGGATTATTTCGAAACTTATAATCACCCGGGTTGGGCTTCAAGTGATTTACTGTTACGGATAACCGGGTATCTTAATCTTCGAGAGATAAATTTCAATCGTTTTAAAAACTTTAATTAAGTTTGAGGATATTTAACTGTGAACATTGGAACAAATGAAAATATGCTATAGTTTCAACAAATGAGGTTGAAGCATAGGTTTGAAAAGTTTGAACGGATTTTAAAACTTTCAGTTCTTTTTGAACTTCTCCGCAGGATCTTTTTTCTTAATACTAATTCCAACCTGAGCTGGTTTCAAATTGGTCTTGATTTTTGGAGTCGAGCTGATTGTCAAACATTTGATGAAACCTTCGAGTACATTTGATGAAACCGTCGAGTGCGTCTCCCATGATAGTAGGACATCTTCTGCAAATCATGTCCTCCCTTTGCAAGGGATCACACACTTGATGCCACGACAAAACCTGGAGTTTCCTCTTTGACAAGTGCTTAAACAAAGTTAAAAAAATATAATTAAGTATAGCAACAATACAAAATAACTAACACAATGTCAACCAACTTCAATTTAGGAGGCGTCTTTTTTTCTGAAAAATCCCTCAGTTTTCCTAAATCCATAATTGCTCTTTAAAATCTATATTTGTAATATTGCGTTGAATAACAATTTTTTCATACATACATCGTTCCGGAGAAGCTCTGGTTCAGTCATCAGTGTTGAGCGGACTTTGTGTGTCGCAGATCATCGGGAAGGCCAATGGCGTTCACATTCATCCAAATCTGCTGCAAACTGTCACTTTTAACTTCCCGTTCCAATTTTTTTCCATATGTATATAACTGCAAAAGCAGAGAATGATTCCATGGCAAAATCGCCGGACATCTGTTCTGCCAGATAACGTTAGGTAGCGCCAACTGAAACAAAATGCCAGTAATAATAATAATATAATAATAATAATAATAATAATAATAATAATAATAATAATAATAATAATAATAATAAAACTAATTATAATTATAATAATAGTAATAATAATAATAATATTAATAATATTTGTAATAATAATAAAATTAATAATAATAACAATAATAATTGTGGTGGAGAGTATGAACCTATGAAACCAAGTTATGATACCTACTATTCTAAACTCGATTAAACTATATTATTATTATTATCATTTCTCATGGAATGCATCAGTCTTACGTTATATCCTGTTACCTGAAGCAGTAAACTTCGTTGCTATGAACTTAATGTTTTCGCTGTATCATTTGTTAAAGATGTTATTCCTTACGGACAGGTACTGTCTGTCACGTAAGTGTTGAGTTACTGAAGTGAGAAAAAGCCAAATGCTTTTTGCCAATATTTAACTTAGAATTCAGTTCGGAATAGAATATCTCAATTGCTCTTTTGACCGCCAGAATTGTTACACACAACATGGCGCAGGCAGCTCTTACACGATCACCAATAAGCGTAGCCTTATTTTGGGAAAAAGGTGCCCAATCGACAACAACTTGGGAGAAATGTATCACCACAACAAAGTTAGCCACCTCGGATAAGTAAATATACAGGGCGAAAAATTATTACGACCCACACCCACCACAGAAGAACTAGATTACCCCCAAGAACCGATATACGAACCCGCACTACCCGACGAGACAACGGCGGAAAAACGCCAAAGAGAACAACGAAACATAAAAAGAAAGGTGGACTGGAAAAATGTCTGCCGAACAGCAGAGGACAAAGGATAGATAATTTTAGAGGGAACGAGATTGACAGCAAAGTTGAAAGTTTGATATAACTTTCACTAGGAACAGAAGGAACAAACATATTTCATCGACGCAAACCACATACAGAATTATCAAATTTCACGACAGACGAACTAGTAATACAACTACAGGACACATTCAAAGAAATAAGAAACGAGACATTCGACAGATTCCTATTTTTCCAGTGCACACAAAACCCAGGCGAATCATTAGAATAGTTCCACTCTAGAATCAAACAAAAAGCATCACTCTGCAACTGGGAAGATCTAGAAGATAGCTTAGTAAAAAGCATTATCATACAAGGAATGTCAAATCCACAGATCTAAGTGGACCTGTTATCTAGAGACACTATATTACCTAATAACAAGAGAGTGGGGTCAAGGGAACCAACAAC
The DNA here is from genome assembly GCF_964194025.1 of Convolutriloba macropyga. Taxonomy (NCBI): domain Eukaryota; kingdom Metazoa; phylum Xenacoelomorpha; order Acoela; family Convolutidae; genus Convolutriloba; species Convolutriloba macropyga. Next base: position 468 of record NW_027450340.1, on the reverse strand, counting down.
GCATCAGTAGAGTTCACATACGCACAAAATTCACAGGGATCAGAAATCAACCTAATACAAAGTACACGTCAACAAACAAAAAGAAGAAGCATTTTAATCACCCCAGCAAACAACAACAAAATCCGAGACTGTTGGAAATGCGGATACAAATTCACTAAAGAACACCTGGACAACTGCTCAGCCAAAAACACAATTTGCAACATCTGCAAGACATTAGGACACTACGCGAAAGTTTGCAGATTAGAAATGCCACCGAAGATCAGAAACACAAAACATACCCAAACTATAATTACAACAGGACACAACAACCGAACAACTCGCAACAACCATTAAATGCAAGAACATACAACAATCAAATCCAGACAACGAAACAATCCAGGAAGAAGAAGAAACAGAAACAGAAACCATCGACCCAGAAAGCACATGCTACATCAGAGAAATGATGGAAGATTGGAGCTCCATAAACTT
>NW_027450339.1:0-34246 GCF_964194025.1 Convolutriloba macropyga | reverse complement strand
AGCCGGATCCTATGAAGTATCTGATGTAACTGAAATAATAACATAACTGACTAATGTCAGAAAAATTGCTGTCAAACGACGGGCGAGCGGTGGGCTCCGTCAGTACCTAGCCATTTTTAAGTGAAATTATCTTTACTTTGATGGAAGGGGCGTGAAGTTAGGGTAATAGGCGATGACCTCACGCCACATAACAGCCGCTGAAGTGCGGCATCAACAGAAGAGTCAAAGAGAGAGAGAGAGAGAGAGAGGGAGAGAGAGAGAGAGAGCGAGATAACACTTGAAGGACAAAGAGAAAGAAAAAGAAGCGCCAACCAACACAGAGAAATAGAGAACTATGATTTTGTTCAATGACGAGATTCGACACTAAAACTTCAAGTTTTCAAGACTTGTTAGTAACTAAATCATATAGAAAAAAACTGAAAGTGCAAAATTCAGAAGAAAAATTTCCAGATATCGGAGTAACGAAAATGTTAGCAACATTTTTTGACTCCGGATTTTTGCCATGTAACCCATCTGCAAGACTTAAAAAATTTCGTTGGCCAGTAATGATTGTTAAACTCAGAAAAGGACAAAAACATTTAAAAGTTAAAAAAAAAACAACAAATTTAACAAAATCTTGCTAAAATTTTTGATATTTTTATCCTCAGAACACCATTCCCTTGTCTCAAGAGACGATTCAGTATCCCGATTTCAAGGGTTAAACAGTTTCGCTGGCCCTTAAAGATCCATACGCTTAAAACATGATAACTTTCAAAAATTTTTCAATTTCAATTTTATCAAAAACTTGGTAAAGTTCAAGTAATTAATTTAACGATAACCATTCCATTAACTCTTGAAAGTAAGCAGCAGCTTACTATCAAATCTCGAAGTAGGTCCCTTGTGCAAGAAAAAGTGAAAAAAAAATCTAAAAGTATTCAAAAATGTCTTTAAAAAACTGCATAAATTTATAAAAAATTGCTTGACTTTTTGATATAAATATCTTGAAAAACAAAAAAATTGCATCTAGAAACTAAGCAGTAACCTATTACCAAAGCCTACAGGAGGTTTCTTGCCTCTTGAGTCTGGAAAACCTAAAAAAAGAAACAATTTCAAAAAAAACATGAAGATTGCCAAAAATTTTTCAAAAAATGCCAAAACTGTTGATGTTAAAACCTTAAAAAACACTCCATTGCATCTAGAATTTATAAAGTAACTTACTATCAAACACTAAAGGAGGTTCATTGGCTCTTGAGGCTAGATAAACCTATAAAATGACAAAAACTTTGAAAAAAAGCAAGTTTAAAAAAATCGATAAGATTTGTGATATCAAAGTTGAAAACTATTCTATGGCCAATAAAACCTTTTTCGTTAAATTATCATCGAAACCTATAGGAGGTTTCCTGCTTTCTGGGGCTGGCAAAACTTCAATAATGACAAAAAATTTTTAAAAAATTTGAAAAGTTTTATCAAACAACTGCTACAACTCGTGACGTTAAAACATTGAAAACCATTACATAATCTTTAGAACCTATGCAGCAAACTATTTTTGAAACCCTTTAGGAGGTTTTTTGAATCTTGAGCCTGAAAAAAACTTGAATAAAGTCAACAAACGTCCAAAAAATTTTTTAAAAATGTTATTTTTGTCAAATAAAAGCTATAATTCATGATGTTAAAATTTTGAAAAAAATTTCAATACATCTAGAAACTTTACAGTAACCTATTAACAAACCCAAGAGGAGGCTCTTTGGCTCTTGAGGCTGGATAAACCTATAAAACGACAAAAATTTTCAAAAACCTTGAAAAATTTTGCAACTTTTTACAAAAAAAGCAAAAGTTGGCGATGTTGAAATGTTGAAACCATTCTATTAACACTCAAAACTATGCAGTAACCTATTATCAAACGCTAGAGTGGGTTCGCCTGTAGAGTGGGTTCGCTTGTAGAGTGGGTGACAACTAGGGCTGTTAAAACTCAAAAAATGACAAAAACTTTCAAAAAGCTTGAAAAAAATTGTAAAAGTAAGTATAAATTTGCGTATTTTTAGCGAGCGGTTGTTCCTCAGTAGCTAGCTAGGGGGGATACCGGGGTTGTGATGGGGATGGCAACAGTCTGGTGGGGGCAACAGCGCGGTGGGGGGTGGGGGTAATAGTGATAGTGGGGTTAATAGTGGGGGGGTCGGGGGTCTTCAACCTCTAAGAAGATCGGTGGTTCGTCAGTATCCAGGGGGGGGGGGGGGGGGGGTGGTCGGTCAGCAGAGGGTTGGGGGGCAACAGCGCGGTGGGTGTAGGGTCAGTAGTGGGTGGTGTCAACAGTAGGGGTGTCTTCAACCTCTAAGAACCGCCCTTCACACCATAAGTAAAAGTCTTCGAAGCAGTTTGACCTGAAACAGAGCTGAAAGGCTCTAAGAGCACCTAATGCCCACTGGGCGCCACCTGTTAATCCTGTTTGTGATGTCGAAAAGTCAAATGGGTCAGACGAAAAATCGGTCAAGCGAAAAATCGCATAAAAAGACCGACAGGACTAATATAATTGCTACAAACTTCGGTTGATAGCAACTAAACATAAACCAACTAACGTTGGAGGAACTGCTCTCTAACGTCAAGCTGGGATTCGAACCATTGACTTCCCGATCAATAACAAGATGCATTGACGATAATTAAAAAACAAAACTACGGTTTTTGTTCATAGGATACGTTGTTTTCGTTAATTTAAGTTTAAAATATTCTTAATTTTAATATATTTTGAGAAATTTGTATATTCGGTAAAAAATGGGTAAAAAGTAGAAATATTGATCTATTTGAAATTATAAAACTCTCCTCCCCTGCGCCTGTAAACCCATATACCTTTTTACTAGCCGATCTACAGTCAGCGTTGAATTGTGTTGCAGTTGTGATTTATTATGTCTAAATCTATCAATTTATCTATTTGTAATACAGTTTTTAATTTATAAAAGAGAAATGAAAATTGAAATTTGAAAAGAATATGAGATTTGCTTATATTTCGTTAAATGTATATTCTAATGGTAAAGTCTCACTTAAAGATGATATAATCACAGAATTAACACCCGAAACTTATTAGGTATCTGAAGTAATAATGTAATCAATTACAATTGCAACACAATTCAACACATTTCTTCACATTTCATTCACATTTCTGCTCGATCAAATTTCTGCTGCCGGTTCATTCGCTCCACTGCTTTAAATGTCGCAACAGGTTCAGAGGTGTCAGCAATAACAGAGCTGAAATCAAATTATTAGGTTTGCCCTGGTCAGACTTTTCGTATTGCAAGCTTATAAAAGTTGGGGATAAAATTGTTTTGACCAAATTGAAAACAGACATATGACCTGTTGTTTCATCAATTTTAATACTCAAATTTACTCAAGGGTTGGAGAAGTGGTGGGAGAATATGGGGGGTGGGAGTGGAGGCATTTGCTTTAACATTGCAACATTGGGCAATTATCTCCTTCATTGTGAATTGCTTTTGCGATTTCAACGTGATATGAAAGAGGTTTAATGGATACTGAGATCTATAGTGGTATCCCGTTTTTGCGCTCATATTTGTTTCAACCCTATCAATTCGTCCTGATTATATGAAAAGTTATACTACTTGCCGGTCGCCTTTAGTTTTACCGCTAGCTGACATAATTGGACGCATGTGAAAAATGCGTGGTAGCGCGTGATGTCTCTAGCGCGTGATGTCATGTACTGTTCAACCGTCAAATTGTACGCGCTTTGGCAACCTTCCAATCGCTATAAAACACAACGTTCACACATTAATCACGCGGCAGCACAAAGCCGGCTCTTTTCTGTTATTGCACCCACGGCCATTTGCACCCCCTAATTATAGGATGTTATAGCATATTGGTTGCATTTCATACACTTACATATACAATTATATGCAAACTGCATTTAGAATTTATTTATGCTGCGAAGTTTTGAAATTAAGAAAGTGTAAGCAGACAGAGAATAATGCGTGTTTTTAATATTTTTGTGCTTTTCTTTCATAGGAATAGCTTTATGGCACTATTTTTTTGGCAACCGGAAACAAAAATTCATCCATTTGTCTACCGGTACCGGCAATTTATTATGACTCAAAATTAAAAATTTATTATGACTCAATTATCGAAAAGATACGCAGTTCTGCTTAAGTGCCTGCTTAATTCGCTTCGGAAAACAATTACGCGTTTCAAGGGTCACCTGACTGCAAAAGTGATTTCAAAAATTATCAGTAAATTTTCAAACATTTCAGCGGTTCTCGTTATGGCCAATTTTTGTTTAGTTTTCACGTTAAAAGCCACTTGAAACACCCAAAAACACTGAAGTGCATATTATGAAATGTCATAACTCTCCATTGACAGAAGTCAAAATGATATGAGTTACTTAGCGAAAAAGTGTTCTTTCATTAACTTTCGTCTTTTTTCAAGCAAGATATTCTGAGACACTGCAGAGAAATGACAACCGGAAGCAAACTGTTTTAAACAAATATAGAAAATATAAAATTTTTGAAAGAAATTAGCAGTAGAAATACTGGATGTACACCTCCAACCAATCAGAGACTGAGAAGACAGTAATCTGTTTTACATTGCGTTAACTCCTCTAAATATAGTCAGTCTAATAGATTAGTTGCAGAATGTGTATACCTCTGACTCCACTGTTAACTCTTTTATACGTCTTCATAATTGAAGTATACCTGCAGTGTTTTATAGAGTCGGTTAGTCTAAGAGATATAGGTAAGCCTACTTTGCGAGCAGAAATAATTAGTCCTAGCTCTCTATACTTGTGTCCGAGCCCATGTTATGTCAGCCTTAACTGGTGCGACCAGGGAGTTAACAAACTCTAACCGTAGAAAGGGCTCATTTTATACTCCTTTACATTTAGAATTAAGAAAACGGGGAACACAGTCCCATCAAATATTCAAAATAACCAAACCGATATATATATATATATATATATATATATATATATATATATATATAATATATATATATATATATATATATATATATATATATAAAAATAAATTTATAAGCACCAACAAAATGAGCCGTTACACTGGCCAAATTCCGTCAAATTACAAATAGCTTTTCTTACACAACAACACAATTTTTTTATGCATGAAATCTTATCATTTCAAATTATACAATATCAACACCATGAAGAATTAAATTTGCTTCTAAACACAGCAAAACAAATTAATTATCATTGTTTTCTACTACAGCAACAGCCTATCTTCTCTTTATCAGAGAAAGCTTCACAAGTCTCACGAACTGCTCTTCTGTCTCACCTAATTGCTTTTGATGAAGCTCAACTCACAAAGTGATCAATTCTTTTTCTTTGTTATCATCTCACGAACACTTATATTTCGCTCATAAATGACACTTTGTTTATCCCACTATCAGACACAATATTTGAAGTTCTTAACGGAGTATGGAGAAAACTACAACCCTCTGATATTACTGGTGTATTTAGGAAATCGTCATTTGAATTTCTAAAGAGTCTAACATCAACAATTATTACCGCTGCTTTGCAGTCACGGAAAGGATGCGTACACAAGGTTGCTAGACAAGAAATTGAAGGTTTCACTTATCTTATGAAAACATATGTGAGCTCTGTAAAAGACGCAGACTTATCCGAAGAAGAGATATTCGACTCTCTTAAACTTTTATCCTTGTACATACATATATTTTGGAAAAGTATTGTAAGACACATTTTTTCAGCTACAAAACTCGTAGCCAAAACGTACGCACAATTGTATCTATTACAAAAGTACCATCGGTAATTATAAAAAAACCGTAACAAAATTGAAATCAAAAACCATAATGTAGAAAATCAACCATTTACTTTCACAAATATACCAGAGAATACAAACACTTGAAGCGTCATCTGTAGAGAATATGGATTCGATAGTCCATTCACGACCGACGGACACCAATTATACCAAAACTACAGAAACTGATCTTAGTTTTAACCTATTAGATGACGGAATTCTCTTTTCATTCCAAACTGTAAATACACTAATTGATCTTGAAAATCACGATAATAACAACAATTATATTAAAATAACCATAACGATACTAATAGTGACACTACCAGTAACACAAATGTTTAGGAAGACCACAAACATATAAAATCTGTGCACTCAACAAAATTTACACCAAATTCAGACCCTTTAAATACATTTCTCCAACTGTCAATCAATTCCTCAAAAATTAGTAAACTTTGTTAGCTTACAGAAGAACGTCCAACGAACAACAAATGCTCCAGCTCCCTATTGTTTACAAGCAGCATCTAGACAAACACATTCAGGTGTTGGTCACTGAAACACACAAATGAGATGACCTTACTTAGGTAGCCCAGTGCATTTGCAACAGTCCGTAGGATCGTTTGATTGTTCTGACCCCACATTCACAACAGAAGATTTTCAAAAGGCTATTACAGCAAATATTGTAAAGACAGCAGGACCTGAAGAAGTTGATTCACTATTTCACGAAGCATGGATTCTCAAATGAATCGCTATGATATAAACAGCCCTAATTGCTACCGCGCAACAATGGTACTCACACTTACCGTTAGAAATTAAGAAAAATTGTCCAGCATTTTGTCGAGAATTTTAAATGGAATTTGATAACCAACGGTCGCAAACACAAGCGAAATTACTATTAGAAACAAAAACACGTGCTTGAAGAGAACAAATAAAAGCACTAGCACTTAGAATTGAACAAATGGCTCGCAAAGAATATGTTAGTAAAGCTCCAGATATGAGAAATGTACAAATGCACGACGCACTTGTCAAAGCACTAGATCCACAATTAGCTCGAATAGCTCCTAAAAAGATTGCAAATCACAAATCAACCGCATTGGAACCACAGCTTCCATTTGCACAATTAGTTCAAAACATACATCAACAAGACATCAATAGAACACCCATAGATAGACATAAATTATACACAAATTCCACTTTTTCATCGTTCATCAAAAATTTATCTTTGGACATCGGTAATCTCACAGTAGATGATGTACGCACAATGAAACAAAATATCGCTTATGGGATCAACGTAGTACGTCGCAAGTACTCAAATGATCCAAAATTTAAAGGAAAAATTCGCTTCCTTAGGTCTTTAAAAAAATGTTCACGAACCGGACAGAGCATTTCCACTTGTCCAGATAAACAATACACAAAAACACTAGAAAAACGTAATTTTCGGTAAGAAAAATTTAATCATTCAATGTAAGGGAATCAAAATCTCCCAATTAAACAGGTTACTTCGAACAATATGACTGCAAAAACACTACCATTTTCTGATCGCTCTAGAAGCAACAGTAGAGAAAATAGAGACACTTCTCGACGCAGAAGTCCCACTAAATCATCATATACGAATTCTAAACCTCACTATGGGAGTAATGACTTTAAACCACCAAGTAAAAGCGGTTCACCATACCAAATACCACCAAGTTTTCACAAACAACTTAATTATAAGAATAATAACACGTATTCAAATACTTTTAGACCACAATCACCTAATTACAATAGAGATGGAAATCGTTCACGCAACCATTCTCACACAATTACCACTGCAATGTACGGAACTATATTAAATCCTTTCTAGATCAAGAACAAACGGACCACACAATTTCTATCACAGAAAATATAGAAACACAAAATGTTTCAGAAGAACAACTTCTCGATCAACAATTCAATGATTTACTTTTTGAATTAAACCAAGACACACAAGATGCATAAATTAGTTTTCAGGAAGATGATAAATTTCTCACCGAAGAATACATCTTTTCTACATCGTGTAAAAGTAATATTTGCGTACTACCACTCACAATGTATACACAACAGACACCTGACCATACAGATAGCATCAACATTTGTTCTCACAGCAGCAAACAAATTCCAAATTACAGTCAAAAGGCACAGTAAAACATACTCTTTACCCAGATGTAACCGAATAAAGACCTTCCCGAAACATCAACTTTACATTAAATTTTCACGTCTCGAGCGCCAAATTCAACATTCAAAGGACACAATTCTTAGAGAAACATGTTGAATTGATAAAAAGCTCATCTCCCACACTAGAGATAAAACACAATTAAGACGCCAAGCCTTTGATTTTTTATGATTCCTCAACAAAATGACCTCCATACTATTCAGTGTTTTTCCTGTTATCGTTGATTATTCACCAATTTTTGTTTTACTTTTTGAACACACAATCCTCATTTATTCACTTTTTGCATATGAATGCAGAAGCAAATATGCAAACGGCACTAAAAATGATAAATCTGATTTTTCATTAATACCGCTCCGTAAAAATGTGTTCTTTTCTATAATGGATATAAATAATCTTGAGTATCCTTATCAATCTGTCATTCAAATTCTAATTCAAAATCCTTTAAATCACCCATTAACCTTAAACACTTGTACAAAGATTAATCAGATAAGCAGAACAATAAGTTTCATTTACTGATCTTCAAACAACGAAAAACCGTATCAATGGCTCACAGAATCCATGGTTGCTTAAACAGGAAACTATCTGACATATGGTACATCTGAAATACTTGAAAGGCTTTATTGCTTAAATCTAACTAATCAACAAGAACGTGAATACGAATCACAACAGAAAACCTTTCACATACAATTTGATGCCTCTAAATTCACAGAAACAGACAAAAAATTTTTCATAATGTTCCAATTTGACCATAACAAATTAACACAAACACAATTTGAACAATTAGCACAATTTTAATACAATTTACACAATGTTACGTCAAATCTAAGTTTGATGTAGGGAGGTTAAAGAGGAGTTAAACTTACATCTTAAAGAAACAGCAGTATATAAAAAGCAATGAGCTACTCGTATACTCCTACAACTACAAGAACGAACACAACACCTACTTGACATTCTAACAAACGTTGATATTTTGACACCTGTAAACACAGACTCTCTCACGACATGAAATACGTATATTAATCCAGTAATTATACTTAAGTCAGAGGAATCACTCAATTATCCTATATGCTCGTCATTTAAACACAATGGCTGACGAAACAAAGTGCAGTTGGCTAATAGAACCGATTCAGATAATACTAACATTATACGCCCGATTTTCTCTATAGGCGACATGATTATTGCATTAAATCAATTGAGACCAGACAACCCGTCACAACGACCCACAATTTTTGTCATTGCTTGATCGTATTTCAGTGGCCTTTTCACAGCGGCATTTTCATCCTTCAAGAGTAGTATTTTCAAACAACTAATTCGTAATAAGATTATCACATACCTTGATGATGTTTTTATTCAAGATACTACAATAGACACAATGTTACATACACTGGAACCATACTAAAAAATCTCAAAAATGAAAACCTCAGAGCTGCTCCAGACAAATCAATTAAACTCTTAGGACACCAAATACAAAAAAATCACATACATCCACTAAAATCCAAATTAGAAGGATTTTTATAACTACAAGCTCCAGAAAACAAAAATGAAATCCAAAACTACATTAGATTTCTTACTTTCATCTCAAATTAAATGTACAATCTTCAAGTTATCTTGTGACCTTTCTACCTCCAACTTAGGGATACAACAGTTTTTAAATGGACTCCAGAGCTACAACAAACATTTGACAGATGAAAAAGGAACTTAGAGATGGCACACTACGCCTCGCATTTCCTAACTCAGACAAACAACTCTCTAGCTTATGCCATGCCTCAAACTATGATATTGGAGCTGCGCTCCTCCAAAAAATCAATTTGGGAAAATGGGAATTGTTTCCGCAAACTCTCGCCTATTTTCCACCACAGCACTCAGACTCTCAATTATTCTTCGTGCAAGTTCTGCAAAAATCTAAGCCCTCTCTGAATACGGATTTTTCAACCAAAGGTCATAACACCCTATTATATTATACATTGATCATAAAATTATTCTCTTTTTGTTCACACAAAAGAACAAACCTAATCACAGAGTTTACAAATTTCATTTGATTCTAATGAAATTTCCAAACTTCCACATAGTTTGAACTGAAGATTTACACAGGCGTTCACTCACGACGACAACACAAGACGAACATCGTCTACAAACGGTTGAAATGCGTGACTCAATAAAAATTTTTTATCACATATAACCAGCAAACACAACCGATACAGTGCCACTATGCTGTAATAAAAGTATATAGTGAGACATTAAATAGAGCACTGCTGTAGAATCATCACACTTTCCTATATGCTTACACTTTAAAAACAAAACTACTTTGAAAGGCAATTGGAAAGCAATCTCTATCCTCCCCCTTCGAACCAAGAATTTTGAAACTAAGGCACAGCCTTTAGATCATATTCACAATCATACAACCCAACAATTTGAACAAAGTCAACCACAAATAGAATCCTATCCTATTGTACAACACACAAATTTCACTCTCAACACTAGCAAAACTGATCCATTTAAACCATCGGCTCAAAATGCAAACTATGCAGAATGAATTATTAGCATCAAGTTTTCACTTCCAACAATGAATGATTTTATACTCAACTCTATAATTTAAGAGAATCTAAAATTATGATCAATCTACAAGAAATTTATAATTACTTCTATAATAAACGACACACTTCTACATGAGACGGAACAACAAGATCCTGTATTAAGACAACTACTCCTTCGGAAAATTTACAAAAACCAACCTTCCACCCCTTTTTTAACAATCCAAGCAAATAAGGGACTTTAACACAACTGTCGACCTTTTCAGGATTTAAGCGTAAGCAAAACCAATCAGCTTTTTCAATATATCGCCAAAAACCTTTTGACAACCTTCTCTCTTAATGACAATATTTCATATCGCACATTCATACGATATCTCAGGCCCTCCCGGTTGTGAGAAACCCTACGTACAATAACAGAAAGCTACTATTTTCGAAATATTAAAACATGAATAACACTACTCACACAAGATTGCTTGAATTGCTAAACGAGCCAATGCAAACCAAACCTCTCAATGGCACCACAACAGCCATTTTTAGAAGTTTCAACATACTTCAATCATCGTATCTCGATGGACGCCAAAGGCCAAATTTCTCCGTCTTCGGATTGAAATACTCAGGTCTATATTATCGTAGACAAATTCTCACATTGGTTCGTTCTTCACCCTTCTCCCAAAAATGATGCACCAAATGCACTAACTGTTTTTTTTCGGCCATTGGATAGTGAAATTTGGAATACTTGATATTTGAGTAATCGATAACGGATATGAATACATGAACTGTAAATTTGAATTTATTGTAGCATTTATATAGTACGATTTGAACCACGCACACCGTACGTACCAGGGTCAAATGGACTTGTAGAAAACAGTAATTGACAATTCAACACGTTTTAGTGCATAATTTTAAAATCACAATTTGACACATGCACACAAAAAATTAAAACATTCCCCTTTGCGTTCAATTCAAAAGTTAGAGCCAATATGAATCTTTCACCATATGAACTTGTATTTGGTCACAAACCAAAAAAACCAATCATGTTAAACCTAACTTGCACGACAGATAGCTTATCAATGGTAACTCCTCACAAAATTCTCCAAGTAATTCCTTTCCCAAAGACGCACGTACAGATCATCTCGGTCACCACCAACAAACTAAAAAATTGCAAAAAAGGAAATTTGCACACTGTTTTCTAAATCGTGAAAAGATACACACAGAAGTTTATAACGAAACTCACAATTAATCAAATCAAAATAAAAATTTACGCACGTTTATAAATCGCAGTTTTCGAACGGTTCAACCACTCAAATTAAACACTTATTTTCTCGTGGTAAAGAAAGCTCCACAAATTGGAAAATCAAAAACGATCAAACCACAAGAAGTTGGACCCTATACATTATTCGATTCCCCCACAATGATCACATTTAAACTGGAGGAATTTTCAGGCAAGCAAATTACCCGCCATCGAAGTAATATTGTGCCGTATTACCCTAAAGAACTTGTCGTTCAAGAACAAATGGAGAAATATTTCTCCGACAACAATTTATTACGACTTTATCCAAAAAACCGACTACCACGAAGCCGAAATCTGTCTCGTTTATTCTAGACAACCCAGACATACCATCAGATAATGAACCTTCCCCCCACCATCTTGTAGTTTTTCTGAAATAACCGAGGGGAATTCGGAAAACTACAATACGGGAGACACTCGTTCACGACAACAACTGACAAAAGAATACAGACTTTTCATAGCACAGTCGAATATTTTGGCTTCAACAACAACGCAATTCTGAAACCCTCAAATACCACTTTTTGTAACACACAAAATTGCTTTTCTCGCTAGCCGAAAACAAATTATCATAACACACTACGCCCCATAAAACGAACTCTACTAAAAACGTTCCCTACATGAGAGGGATAATTCGGCTAATTCCTTCACCCCTCTACCCCCAATACACTTACTTTCAGTGGGAAAAAGAACAAATCTCTTTCGTAAAGCTAACAAAGCATATGGTCTATCTTTTCACCTGCTACCCTATCAGAATCACAAAAACTCGTTCAAATCCATCAGGAAATGAAAAAAAGGGAATTATAGGCCATTCCCCAGGACAATAAAGGAAAGTAAAATAAATAAAAAATTAGGAGAAGAACCAACCCACAGCTCGGTATGGGAAAATTCCCCAATCTAACGGACTTAACGAGATAAGATTCGCTAACTTTTTTCTTCCCCGAAAAAAAGTCGTGGTCACGCTAAACCATCGTCCTAAAATCACTTCACAGTCCACTTTGCTTGCAATTTAGTTGTCTCTCTTCTCTTTTCTTTCTTGAGTGAAACTAACTTCACTCTCTCAACTTCTCTCTTGCTCTCTTGCTAAAATTTCTTCTCTCACTCTATTTCACTTTTTCACTTAGAAAAAGTTTTCCTAAATTTCTAAATCTGATATTTTCTCACTTTCTTTCTTGTATTTTAAGAACTGTCTCACAATACAGTTTTTCATGTTCACAAAACAGCTCAAAACAGCAAAATCAACTAGCTCCTAGCCACACAAATTGACCAACTTTGCTCACAGAAGCTCTCACTCAAATACAGTCTACAACTTTCAGTCTCACAGCACTGAAAGTTCACTCGATCTCTATACAATAAGCAGGTATGCAATTTAACTCACAACACAGGATTGTTTCGTAGAACTCCATACGCTTTCACTTTTTGATATATTCAGAATTTTAAAACTAAACAAATCCGATTTAAAGATATTTTTATAATCACAACCATTTATTATATTCACACACTCGCTCTGAATAGGTCTTTTATAACAGAAAAATTAATAACGACCACATTGGTATCTTTTTTCTTAAAATTTTTCCGCCGCAAGCTACACGCAAAGTTCCTGAACTTCTCTACACAGATATAGTATACACAATGAATCTTTACGCTATCTCAGCTTCTTATGACATAAAAAGTTTTGAAGAACTTCTTAAGTTGGATGAACTATACCACCAACTCGCAAAACAACAGCTCACATTGTAAAATTGAAAATCCACATATTAATTTTTCGTTCGCTAGCAATTGCAGAATTGTTAACTGTTTCTCTGCTGATTTTTTCTTGATCACAATGTCCTTCTACCAGAGTCACCCTACGCAGCAATTAATTTTAGTATACCAATTTTAAATTTGTGAATAATTGTTGTTTAACCTTTCACTCACTATAAAAAATTTTATTGTGATAATTGCCCAACTCTGCGCCAAATTTTAACATCAAAATTGCGTCCTCTAACAACTATCCAACACTAACCCAAGAACTCCCCAGTCCCAGAATCACCAAATTGCTCATATAGTGAAGCGACTGAACAATCCACCCCCCAAAAAGTCATCATTTAAACTCTTTAATAAAAAATCACAAGCACAAAGAAACAGAAGGAAACCTTACTCAGTCATTACTACCTCTAAATCTGCAGATCGACTTCGTCCTACTGGACACTCCCCCCACCACCTTACCCTCTGTAAGTAATCCAGCAATCCCTATCCACCTATCAAAGTCAAGCGCAAATACACCAACCACAAACAGAACAACAGCAATTAAACACGCAGACTTTTTTGCCATACTAATGCTCTATTGCAAACGCAACAATCCAACAAGCAACATTTATACCTGCTCAACCACGAGCACCAAAACCAAAATTAATTAATTATTCAATTACACCACAATTTTCTAATCAAACAATTACTTTGCTAACACAAAAAAATAGTAGTTCTTAATTGTCTCGGCCAAATCACACTGTTTCTAATATAGACGATACACCACAAGATATCAGTTTTACTTCCAACCCCACTGTCTCGGATCCACTTATCTCAATTTTTTTCACCTACTGCATCACAAACTGCAAGTAATCTTTTTTAATCCACCACAAGGACCAGTCACTGATATTAAACGTTTGCTTTCACAAGTTCAATGAATTCACTCATTTGATATGATCAATTCCTCTCCTTCCATCCGAAGTTCACTACCACTCGGTTTTCAAGGTGGACCATATTTTATCATTCTTATCTCAAATTAATCTGCACCTGACCAAGATCAACCCACTCACCATTTTATTGGGAAAAACCTGACATTACTCAAACCCCGCCCTGCATTACCAATAAAACCTGATCCAAAAATTGATCCAAAAATTGTAGTTCCTCAACCGCGCTTTTCGGAGATCGTAAAAACGGAGAACAACATACATGGGCTAAACATAGAATTTCAAAATCATATAAGATAACGCCAGTGCAAAAACAGTGAGCACATTATTTACTTAAACAGTCTAAAATTACCTTTTCTGTTGAAATTGTAAATAAACAGGATATATTTAATCTTTAACCACAAGCTGCTGCATTCCCCTTTTTTCGAGTAAAAACAAATCCATCACCCTTGATCTGCCAAAACTGCACTATAAATTTGATAGATAAACAAAAAAACCTTGTAGGATATTTTGCTTTCTACAATCCCCACTCGGGACTTTCTTACACATTCCATTGCAAGATTAATCATTCTTTTGATTAATTTATTTTTTTATGTCCACTTCCTATAAAAACAGATTAAAATTGACAAAGTTTCAAATTTTCCCTGCCCAAGTTTTAATATTCTCACAATATTGATCACATCAAGTACGAGCATACGCTATAAAAGCTAAACTCAGCGACAAAGAAAGGTTTTGCCACAAAATCTCACTTAAAAGAGGCTTCCTGTTTGATCACGATAATTGGTATGTTAACAAAATGGAAAGACCTTTCTTTCTCATAAAAATTGAAGATCATACAGAACTTGCACGCGTTGCTTTCATAAGTAAACACCACTATCACCTGCAGATGAAATAATTTAACTTACTCAACGATCCACGTTGGCTAGCTAATATTGAAGCCAAACAAGGCTGTTTTCAACTCGATCGTTACAGATCTTTCGCTTTCCAACATTGAAACATGGTCTATAATCCACGGGACCATTAATGGATTCCTAATGCCACAGATAATCATTGGGCTAATTGTCTTGGTAAAAACCCAGAACACGAATATCATGTCATCCACACACTATGATGGTCACTTCAATTAACTAACATTGCGCTTAGTTTTGATATCAAATCGGAAAGAACAATCTTCACGGGAAAAACCGTATTATATGCAATCTCGAACAAGGTTACTGCTCTCCAAACCACGCTATTAAAGCTACAGTTATTTGGGAACCCAAAAATCACTGTCGTACTTTCCACTTTGGTTGACCCCATGTACGCATATTAAATTTTCAAATACGCTATTTTATTGAAACACTCGCAGATATCGGAACTTATTCTTGCCATAAACGCAATGCACACATGTATGAGAGGCGGTTTCAAAAACAACTTTATGACGAATCGGTAATTGCCGGTTTCGAAGTTCCCACAAAGTCTTTTTATAAAGGTAACGACGATCGTCCGTTTTACGCTACACAATACCAAGATAATTTTATACAATACCACGAAGGCTTGAACTTTTTCTAAAATTAAAGCATCGCATGAATTTAAAGACGAGAACTTAACGTCCCAAGCAAAGCACTTTCCCTTAGCCCGTACACTAAATCACAGATCCGTAACGTTTATGTAATTCCACAAGATTCACGTATTTCGAAAACCTGATCAATTTGTATGTTTCAGAAAACAAATTTGGTTTGGTGCTGTCCACCCAAATTTACTAATAGATGCTAAACTCGATTTTATGATTAGCTGAGTATTACTTGAGATGGACCACACAAGTCTATCTATATAGAAAAAACTCTGCTTGTTTTTCCGATTGCCATTTAAATTCCGATTGCCATTTAAAATCAACTGCCTTTTTTCTACTCTCACAAAAATTTCGATTTTTAGAATACCTATTCACAAGACAGCAAAACACGTTCGTTACACTTAAAAACTCAAATGCTATCTAAATTTTTAGTGCAAAACTGTTTCTTCACGACTTTATGTTTCAGAAAATCAGTGTTTCGAACAAATTCACTTATTTTACCAAAATAAACTCAAATTTGTTGACCAAGTCACGTAAGACCTTCCCTTGGTCTATAAAAGCAATATGTAATTCTGATAATTTTGATCAGCAAATATCACTAGACGCGGATTGTTATGAGTTATAACACTTAATGCCTTATCCAGTTAAAGCGCAATTCCTGTTGGAATTTAACACCCGATGAATTGCAAACCGCTTCACCCTTGCAGATTTTACTGAACAGAAACTTGGCATATTTAGGCACGCAATTGGACTAACTCCATCGATAAAAAGAAAATTAACCAATCAGTAGATGACGACGCCGAGAAATTTGAAGTAGCACAAGCTGCCATTTTGACACACCCTGCAAAACAAGCACAATTACAGGCAAAATTCTCACAACTACAACGTCAATATAACAGTTATTTACACTTCGCCGTATCGATTGGCGTGATTTAATCAACGGCAACTATTTGATACAAACACTTATTGGTTCCTTCGGATACCCCTTGTACGTTTTTAAAGAAATAGCGATTATTCGGACTGTCTTTATTTTTTGCCGCGCTTATTCAAACTATTTCATAGCGCATTTAACCCTTACAATCTTAAATCACTTCTAGGCCCTAATGTCACATTAGCTAAGATTATCACTTCTGGATTTTTCTCAGTCTTCTCACTGACTAATTTCTATGTATTACAATCGGATACAAGGCAATACAAAACCATCATCACCTAAGAAAAGACAAAAACACTCCGTCGATAGTTGCACTCCACACTCTCAAAATGAATTTAATCTACTACACAGAAAGTTTAAAAAATTTATAAAAATTTTTCTCACCAGTGCACGATAACTCTAATAAGCACAGGGCCTCTACTCCTCTCACCCAAAAAAATGAATGCTACAGGCTTCCATAAGAATCACATAGAAATTCTGATTTTCAATCTTATCATTTACATACTTTTCACCCAAATAAATGTAAACGTTCACGTGCTAAATCATTCTCAAAAGATTTTTCGAGGATGAACCTGATATTCAGGAAACTCCGGAAGAGCTCATTTAAAACTTATCTAGTACTCGTATCTGACACTTTTCTGGTTTTAGTAACAACATAACGTCACTTCTACTGCACAAGAAGGAGGTTCGCCTATCCCTCAAATTGTCGACCCAGCGACATACGACCTCATTATGCTTGATGTTGACGACATCCTGCCTTAACCGCCCACACCCTTGGTGCTTGCCCCTCCAGTACCCAAGCCCGTATGTGAGTTGCAAACCCCAGCCCTCTTCACGATGGCCCGGGACTCCCCACTGCCACAGTCTGTGTACTTAGCAAACTATGCGCGGGAGAGCCTACTGCCTTCACCCGCCACTTCATCCTCATCGTCAGATGAACGTCACCTATACATTGAGAGTGACAGAAGCTGACCCTAAGTGCTCATTGGACCCCCGAGCTCATCACAAGAGCCTTCCATCCAAAGAGACCAGCTGGTGCCACAGCCACCGCTTTCCTTTCATCCACCAACACACACATCTGTTGGCGTCACAAACACCATCCCAGCCCCCGCACAGCTCTTCCTTGGCTGATGAACAATCAGGCCGCTCAACGCCTGAACCAGTAGTCCCCAACTGAACCTACTCTTAACCTAAAGTTAATACCCACGGCCAGTTCACCTTCCCTGGGACAATTGGAAAACAAATACGTTATAGAAGGACGGGATAAGGACTTCCCACTAGAGAGCGTCCACTTTCCGATCAATCCTCATTTCACGGAGCGCTTTTGGCGTCTCTCGAAAAATTTCTTCGCCCTCCAAGATATTCTGAATACGTTCTTCACACGAAATGTCGCCCCCCTAACGTATTTATCAAAAAGACGACCCCTTCTATCTCCAGTTTGCTTTCTACATCCAACACAATGAATGTAATTAACCAAACTCACAAAGTGAACAGGACGAAGATGCTCCACGCGATTCACATTTCTCTTTTTGTCCAACGTCACTTTAACCGGACAAACCTTCTCATACACATGATTTCACGTGTCCATTATGCCAATACCAAATTAACTTTGCCCTACTATCTGAACTATAGTTATATAATTCACTCTACTTATTGCGAAGGAGCCCTCCACAACTTCAACCCCATAAAGAACTATTTCTTGTTCTGGCCACACTATGCGAAACGAATCGCCCAATACTTGTCTCCAGTGAGTATCTCCAGGGTGTAGAGGGAGGAGCTTCGAAGTGCATGTATATCCACACTTTCAACTTCCTCTTCAGAGACTGGATGGTAGATAAGCTGGACGACCAGGAACCGTCACCAGAGGAGACACAGATCCTCAATCATCTTCTCGCATTGCAGCCACACTGTAACGTTGACCTTTATCCCGTACCCTTGCGGCTTGTCTGGCCCTAGATAAAGAGTTCCTCAATTTTTTCAGGGACCAAGACAATCAGGCCCTCATTTCGATTTCGAATTTTGGACACAGACCGCAGAACTATGACACTGGGCTTACTGACCCAAAAGAAATCGAGACACCTTTCTCAAAACTCTTCAAAATTTTCTTTACTATTCATTCTATTTACCTTTCTTTCATTTCAGTTTTAATTTTGTAGTTTCATCAATTCTTCTTTTCCACAATTGGAGATTAAGATCAGTTCTTTTCTTCTTTCCTCCGATCGGAGTTTGCTCAGCAGGACAGTGAGAGACAGTTGGGTACTCTCAGAAGTGACGCTACTGGCCATCACACCCTGTAGCTGGCACCCTTACTGGCTCCACAATCAGACGGACCATTTACTGACGACACTAGTCAACAGTTCACTGACAAGGACTTCAGACGACGGCACAAGTCACAACCGCACTTCGACGAGAACACAATTCTTCACCACACCCACAAGGAGGATGACACATCCAGCATTTTCCTGCTACAACTCACAGATTCTGATTTCGAACTCTTTAAACCGGATGGACGTAGCAGTAGAAATACTGGATGTACACCTCTAATCAATCAGAGAGAGAGAGAGAGAGAGAGAGAGAGAGAGAGAGAGAGAGAGTATACTGTTCCCTTTTATATAGCGATAACTTCAGTAACCAAAGTCAGTCTAATAGAGTAATTGCACGATTTGTATACCTCTGACTCCGGTTTTAACTATTTTATACAACGTCATAACTGAAGTATACCTTCAAAGTCGGCCAGTCTGAGAGATATAGGTAAGCCTACTTCGGGCGCTGAAATAAGTAGCCCTAGCTCTCTATACTTCAAGGCTGTATAAGGAGCCCATCTTGTTTCAGCCTTAACTGTTGTGACCAGCGAGTTAAAAAACTGTAACCGTAGAAATAACTAACTTCATAGTCCTTTGCTTTTCAAGCTTAGAAAAACGGGAAATCTAGTCCCAAAGGATGATCAAAATAACCAATTAAATATATATATATATATATATATATATATATAAATATATATAAACACTAACAAAATGAGCCTTTCTACTTATGCATGAAATGTTACCACTTCAAATTACACAATATCAACACCAAGAAGAATTATATTTGATTGTAAACACAGCAGAACAACTTAAACATCACTTTTTTTTGTACAGAATCAGCCTATCCTCTCCTTACCAGATAAAGCTTCACAAGTCTCTTCCTTTGCACCTAATCGAAATTTATGGAGCTCAACTCGCAAAAGCTTACTTTTTTTATTTGTGATAATCTCGCGAAAACTTATATTTCACTCATATATGACACTTTATTTAACCCACTATCACACACTATTTGAAATTCTTAACGGATTATGGACAGCATTGCAACCCATTGATAGAGCTGGTGTTTTTAGGAAATCGTCATTTGAGTTTCTGAAGAGTCTAGCATCAACATTTAGTTCCGCCGCTTTGCAGTCACGGAATGAAAGCGTACACAAGATTGCCTGACAAGAAAGTGAAGATTTCACCTATCTTAAAAAAACATATATAAGCTCTGTAAAAGACGCAGACTTATCCGAAGAAAAGATATTCCACTCTCTCACACTTTTATCCTTGTACATACACAATTTTGGAAAAGTATTAAAAGACACATTTTTTCGGCTACAAAACCCATAGCCGAAACGTACGCACAATTGATGCCCAGACTACATACAAGAACCACGACACTACATTTATGATCCAAATTGGTTTCCAGAAAACTTTGTAACTATTACAGAAGTACCGTCGGAAATCATTAAAAATTTAAAAACTAGCCATAACAAAACTGAAATCAAAAACTATAATACAAAAAATCAACCATTTAATTTTACAAATATTCCAGAGAATACAAACACTTGAAGCGTCATCTGTAAAGAATATGGATACTTTAGTTAATTCACGAACAACGGACACCAATTTTCGCAAAACTACAGATAATAATTTTAATTCTACCTTGTTAGATGACGGAACACTCTTTTCATTCCACACTGTAAATACTCTAATTGATCTTGAAAATCAGGATAATAACAACATTAGTAATAAAAAAAATTATAACTATACTAATAGTGACACTACCAGCAACACAAATACTTACGAAGACCACAAACATTGCAAACTTGTGAACTCAACAGAATTAACACAAAAGTCAGACCCTTTAAATACAACTCTTAAACCGTTATTAAGTGTATACACACTTTTGTCACGCTTACAACGACTAAATTCAGTACAATTTAACACTGAACCTGTTATCTTAAAGAACTCACCTCAACCAACAATAACAAATAACCAAAATATTCAATTAACCCCTTAATATACAATTTGTAAACTTCTTCAGACGATATAGCTTACAGTTGCTGTTAAATGACAGTTGAGTACAAAATCAAAAGAGTAGGTCTAACGTATATGAATTCGAAATTGACCTTACGTGAAGGCACTTTATACCTATTAACGGCCATTCAAGAGGGTATGCAAAATTTTTTTCCTATCTTCAAAACCGTTCCCTAAATCTGTATACAATCAAAAATTATTGTTTTGAAGCAGCCAAATAGTCAAAATGGTCTGATCACGCGAAGTAATAATAATTTTAAATGCCCTCTGAACACGGGAGTTTAAGGCACCACTCAAAATTTTTTGTCACCTTGTCATATGTGATAGAGTTTAAGGCACCACTCAAACTTTCATTTGACCTTGTCAAACGTGACCTTGCCACACACACACACTCACACACACACACACACACACACACACACACACACATACATACATAATATATATATATATATATATATATATATATATATATATATATACAAATATATACATAATTTCGCATTGAAAACATACATGATCCTTGTGTGAGTACTAAAACACAAAAAAAACACACAACTCGTTTATCATCTAGTAAGATTATTAAAAACAGACCTAGTAGGAAAACGAGAAAGCTGTATGATGGGTGAAAAAGTTTTATCAAGGAATAAAAACGATCAAACTCCCTTTCTATACTCTGCGTTTATTCATCATCAATATCCTAATTTTACGATGGAAACTTGAAATAATCTGCTAGGAAACTTAAAGGATCGAGCAGTTGCCGGTGATATGGACACAAGAGAGAATGTGAAGGACTCAAATAATCGGTGCAACTTCTATATGCTCGAAATTTTATGGGATTTTTCACATTATATCCTTCCCCACAGCTTATTGGTCAGATAACTCATAGCCCCCAATCATGGTAACTATACCATAATGAGCGGCTATAACGAGAAAGACCCATTTCAAAAACAGTTTGACGAAAACATTTTTTTATTCATATAAAAATGATACATGTGCCATGGAGTTTAATTCACCACTCAAATTTTTTTTGACATTGTCATATGTGACCTTGACATATAGAACAGTGTATATATTCGCCCAAAAATGCACCTTTTTCATTTTATTATTGTATGATAACGGGAAAATATGCATGATTCTTTTGTGACTTCTAAAAAAAACACATAACTTGTCTATCATCTAGTAAGATTATTAAAAACAGACTTAGTAGGAAAAATGTGGAAATTGTATGATGGATAAAAATGTTGTATCAAAGAATAAAAACGATCAAATTCGCCTTCGATACTCTGCTTTTATTCCTTATCAATAACCTATTTCTATGATGGAAACTTGAACCTATCTGCTAGGAAACTTAAAGGGTCAGGAGATTGCCGTTGATATGGACACATGAGAGAAAGTACACATGAGAGTTGAAATGGACATATTATAGGCTAGAAATTTGATGGGATCTTTCTCTTTACAGCCCTCCGCCAAGCTTCTTGATCAGATAAACCATAGCCCCCCAATTGTGTTAATTAAACCATAATGCGTGCTACAACGGGAAAGACCCGTTTCAGAAATGTTTTGATGAAAACATCTTTGTATTAAGTACAATTTTTATAAAAATCTTATAAGTTCTGTGGAGTTTATTGAACCACTCAATTTTTTATGTGAAATTGTAGTATGCGCCTTGGAGTTTAATGTACCACTCAAATTTTTATGTAACTTTGTCATATGTGTCGAGGAGTTTAAGCCGCCACTCAAGTTTTTATTTGATTTTGTGCATTGTGCCATAGATTTTAATGCAAAACACAAACTTTTATGTAACTTTGTCATATGTGCCATGGAGTTTAAGGCACCACCAAAATTTTTATTTATTGTCAAATGTGGCCTTGACATATAGGACCGTGTGTAATTTCGCCCAAAAATGCAACCTTTTCGTTTTATGATAAACACAACTCGTAAATCCTCTAATATGATCGTTAAAAACTGACCTAGTAGGTAAACAGAGAAAGTTGTATGACGGGTGAAAAAGTTGTCTCAAAGAATAAAAACAATCACACTTGCCTTGCCTTTGATACTCTGCGTTTATTTCTCCTCAAAATCCTATTTTCAGGATGAAACCTTGAACCTATCTGTTAGAAAACTTAAAGCGTCACGTGATTTCCTTTTACATGGACACATGAGAGAAAGTGAAGGACTCAAAGAATCGAAGCAATTTTTATGTGCTAGAATTTTCATGGGGTCTTCCTCTTTGTAGCCCTCACCACAGCTTATTAGTCAGATAACTCATAGCCCCAATCATGGTAATTACACCATAATGAGGCTATAACGAGAAAGACTCAATTCAAAAACAAAAAGACTGATCAAAACAATTTTTTAATCATATAAATTCAAATATCGTCCATGAAAATCAATATTTATTTGACATTGTCATATGTTACCTTGACATATAGAACAGTGTATATATTAACCCAAAAAATGCAACTTTTTCATTTTATTATTGCATGATAACCGGGAAAATATGCATGATTCTTTTGTGACTCCTAAACAGACACATAATTTGTCTATCATCTAGTAAGAGTATTAAGAACAGACCTAGTAGGAAAACTGTGAAAATTGTATGATGGGCGAAAAAGTTGTTTCAAAGTATAAAAACGATCAAATTGGCCTTCGATACTCTGCGTTTATTCCTCATCAAAAACCTATTTTTATGATGGAAAATTGGACCTATCTGGAAATTTAAAAGGTCACAAGATTGCCGTTGATATGGACACATGAGAGAAAGTAAAGCACTAAAATAATCGGAGAAAACTGTATGTGTTGGAAATTCCCTGGGATCTTTCCCATTATAGCCCTCCCCCCAGTTTCTTGGTCAGATAAACCATAGCCCCCCCCAATCGTGGTAATTAAACCATAATGGGTGCTATAACGGGAAAGACCCATTTCATAAAAGTTTTGATTAAAACGTCTTTGTATAAATTACAATTTTTCATAAATTTCTCATAAGTGCTGTGGAGTTTATTGAACCACTCAATTTTTTTTGTGAAATTGTAGTATGCACCTTGGAGTTTATTGCAACAAACAAGTTTTCACGTATTTTTGTCATATGTGCCACGGAGTCTAAAGCTCCACAAGAATTTTCAATATTTTGTCATATGTGACCTTGACATATATGAACGTGTGTAATTTCGCCAAAGAAAACAATATTTTTGTTTTATGATAAAAGATAAACACAACTCGTATATCATCTATTATTATTGTTAAGAACTGACCTAGTAGGAAAACAAAGGAAGTTGTATGATGGGTGAAAAAGTGGTCTCAAAGAATAAAAACAATCAGATTTGCCTTGCCTTTGATACCCTGCGATTATTTCTCCTCAAAATCCTAAGTTTGTCATGGAAGTTTGAACCTATCTGTTAGAAAAATTAAAGCGTCACGAGGTTGCTGTTTACATGGACACATGAGAGATATTAAAGGAACCATACAAACGGACCAAATTTCATTTGCTAGAAATTTTGTTGGATCTTACCCTTTAAAACCCATTAACCTATAAAGAAAAAAACCCATTTCATGAATATCTGAGAAAAACATTTTTGTATGAACACAATTCTGATAAAGTTTTTATATGTACCGTGGAGTTTAATGTATCACTCTAAATTTTATGCGACTTTGTAATTTATGCCATTGAGTTTAAGGCATCACTCAATTTTTTTATTTCACCTTGTCGTATGTGACCTTGTCATATGTGACCGTGTATAAATTCGTCCATAAATGCAACTTTTTTGTTTTATTATTGTATGATATCATGGAAAACATAAATGATTCTTGTGTGTCCACTAAAAAACACACAACTTGTATTTTTTTCGGTAAGATTATTAAAATTAGACTGAGTAGGAAAACAAAGAAAGTTGTATGATGGGTGAAAAAGTTGTATCAAAGAATAAAAATTATCAAACTTGCCTTCGATACTCTTGCGTTTATTCCTCCTCAATATTCCCATTTTGTGATGAAAACTCCAACCTGTCTGCTAGAAAACTAAGAGCGACACGAGGTTACCGTTGATATGGACCCAAATAATTGGAGCAATTTTCATGTGCTACAATATTTATGACAATTTTTGAATTATAGCCCCCCCCCACCCAGCTCATTGGTCAGATATCCCATAGCTCTCTAATGATGGTAATTATACCATAATGGTGGGGCTAAAACAGGAAAGACCCATTTCATGAATATCTTTATGAAAACATCTTTTTGATAAAAACAATTCTTACTAAACTGACATCTGTCAGCAAGGTTGCCGGTAATTTATTTCACTTATTGCAGATGAAATGGTGTTCTTCTGCCTTCCTAGGTTAGCAGTTGGGTATGATTAATAAGTTCAAGTGTGTGGGTATTACATTAGGCCAAGCTTCTTTCTTAATAGCTTCTTTCTTTCTCTTAAGCTTCTGTTTCTCGTGTAATAGGTGGCTCAAGCAAAGTGTTTACAAACGGCCTGGTTTCCGAGAATAATTTGATAACTCTGCACTTACATCAGGGTAATTCTTCTTGCACCCTTGGGCCCTGTAAAGGATTTCACGATCTGGAATATAAAAACCATTCTGATCTGTTTTTGGGGCAACCGTTTGTGGAGTAATGTGTTGGCTCAGCATGGTGTTGATTGCTGGAGTAGATGTCAAGATTGGCTTTGAACCAGATCCAGATGAACCAGTGTTGTTTGCAGCGGTCGATGGAATAACAGGTGGTCTGAAATAAAACACATAAAACCATACGAACGTTTTAAGTTGGCCAAAATGTATCAATTAAATTTTGCTTGAGTGACTTAATTAAAGTAATTACGCGTTTGTCGGAGCTGTACTAGGACTAATTCCAGGAGCTGTACTATGAATTCCGGGAGCTGTACCAGGAGTAATTCCGGGAGCTGTGCTAGGAATAATTCCAGGAGCTGTACTAGGAATAAATCCTGGAACGGTACTATGAATTCCGGGAGCTGTACTAGGAATAATCCGAGGAGTCCTAAAGAGAAACAAAAGCCGATCAAAGAGCATAAAAGAATAATGTCAGCTAAAGTTAGTTTGAAATTTTGTGTTCACTTCTTACAATTGGGTCGAGTTTGGTGGAGGCACTGCTGGCGTAGGACTCTGGCTAGCGACACCACCTTTGGTAGAACTGTGATAATCTTTCGTGGTATAAGGAGAACTAAAACAACACTAATGCTGAACAATTAAACAAGACTGCTGAAAATAGTACAAGTTTGACGCATTCTCAAATATTTTGAAGGCAACTCGCTTTGATTTGCATTAAATTCGTATTGTTTCAATGTAGCTTTTTGTGTTTACCATTTTGCTCTAAATAATTACAGACTCCAATTCAGGAAATAGCAATTTTGAAAAAGCTAGAATATTAATTGAATCTGCGTCGGCAACTAAAAAGAAAGACAGTTACAGATGGTTTTTTTTGGTCGCAGCAAAAGTACCAAAAACAAAATTAAGCGTTAGAAATTGTGGCAACGGATCTGAGTGGTATTGATATGTTTTTAATAAAAAAAAATGGACAGGAAACGAATGATATCAGCAAGGATGGAGTACACACGTCAGTCAGTCATGGTATATCCAAACATGTGAGGAAAAGTTTGAATTTTGTACGTAAATCATAGGCTTATATTATTAGGGAAAACTGAAAAACAAAACCGAGAATCATCAAAGTTTTTGATCATTATGATAACAATTTTTTTTGTTTCCGTCCAAAACAAGTAATTTGACCTCAATTTCATTATAGATTTGGCTGATGGTTTCTGAAATATAGAACACTGTGACTTCTTTTGATTTTTTAAAGTTTCAGTATACTCATGGGG
The DNA here is from genome assembly GCF_964194025.1 of Convolutriloba macropyga. Classification (NCBI taxonomy): domain Eukaryota; kingdom Metazoa; phylum Xenacoelomorpha; order Acoela; family Convolutidae; genus Convolutriloba; species Convolutriloba macropyga. The sequence continues at coordinate 7,185 of NW_027450339.1, read as the reverse complement.
AAAAATAATACCGAAATTCAAAAGCGAACATTTAAAGAACATTATACCACTAAACCGAATATTTATTTTTTAATTAAGACTGTTGATTCATACATTTTCGTTTTCTTCCTAAGACTTATTTTTTCTTCACTTGCACGATTCACGCTGTCAGGTGACATTGAATTGAAACCAGTGCCTTAACCGGAAAACTTGATTGAGAATTCCAGTTATGTCAGGCCATTCGCCATTACGCTTCATTTTTAAATGTTAAAGCTTGAAAAACAAGTTTTCTTTTGCAAACAGCACCCATTAATACATTTGTCGCGGTAGAAAGCTGGCTGGACACTGATTGTAAAATTGAAGACAAATTTTTATAATATTGCTGGATTTTTTTGGGAAATGTACATGAGACAAAACAGGAGATTCAAAGGGCGGAGAGGTAGGTATTTTTGTTCCGAACAAATTTACTGTCAGTATTAAACAAGCATTCAAACGGTCGATGAGAATTTTTTAATTTCATTTGGGTTGAAATAGTCGACCCTGTGAATGAAAAATTACTTAATAACGTTTTTCGAGCCTGAAAAAATGTTTTGGGGAATATCTTCTTCATCAATTAAGTACCAAACTCTTGGGGGCATATAATATAACATATTCAAGATCAGAGGAAAGCAAAAATGAAATTTAGAAATTTTTAGCCTAGGAGATGCTTCCAGTTGTACTGATAATTACTTACACCTATTAATCACTGTTTCCTTTTAAAAGATTATTGCCTACAGTGTCACAACGCCTTTAACTCCGACCATTTTCCTGTTATCTTCGAACCATACCTCTAAATGAAATCTGAGAGTGACAACATGATAACGACATGAAATTTTCGACTTTTCTCACGTTCTAATCTTACGGAGATCTTGCCTCTGTATATAGTGTAAAAATTACAAATGCGAGAATGGCAACAAAATTTTCAATTCATTCATCGATGCGTTTGCAAAATTTGTTGAACAAAGGCACCGTTTCAGACTGTTAAAAAACGGGTGTAAATATTAGGAATTCTGAGCCCTGTTTTACACAAGAAAAGAAGCATTTGATTGCATTTGATTCTTTCCAACAAAAAAGTCATGACATTGAGACGTACAAAGAATTGAAGCGTGTAAAAAACTGAGTTAGTAGGAAACCAAGGGAAGAGCACAAAAATTTTTGAATCAATTTTTTCCGAAATGTACCAAAAAGTAAGGAAAAATGGAAACTCATCAAACAGAGTATCAGTCCGAGTGAAAAAAGTGTCAAGGTTGATGAAATCAGATTTAGTAGTGGTGAAACTTCAAGGGATACAAAAAATATCAAAAAATTTTGCTTGTAAATACCCTGTTAAACTGAATATATTGGAACATTCAAAACTGTGACTAGAAAAAATTATTCAGTCAAATATTCGCTGTACGATAACAAAGTAGCACGACCTGGTGAAATGTGATTCCCTCTCATAAGGTCTTTCAAGTTAGCCATAGGTGCATATCTACAGTTCGCCTTAATTGAGTGCCTTAGAGAGAAAGTGTTCCCAACTAAAATAAAACTAGCCTATGTAAAACCAATTTTCAAAGATGATAAATTGGATAGCACAAACTATCGACTAAATTCTGTAACTCCAAAAATTTATCAGCTTTTAATTCTGACTCCGATGACGGATTTCATCGATACGCATAAAAGTATAAATAAAGAGCAATTCGGATTTCAGAAAAAATGGTAGCAACCAAAGCAGTTTTTACTTGGTTGAAACAATTATATACCTGAAACAGATGATAGGTTTTTATTAAGCTAGCAAGCTAAGCACTGGTGTTTTAAACACAGGAAAAACGCGCAATTTCTTATTGTTCAAAAAAGATTGCAAAATTATAGTAGAACATATTTCAATGTTTTGTAGTTTTTTATCACTTGTTACATGGGAGATAATCAAAATCCTCCTCGACCTCAGAAATCATTACTACGCATACAGAATAAAAAAATGATAAAATTTGATTCATTGACGATGAATAACAAATCATCCTTGAAAAATGTTATAACAATGAATGGCAAGGACTCCACAAAACTGAAAAAATTTGAAATTATTTTGAAATACTTTTGACAAGTTTTGATTGTCAATAATGTGCTCTCATTTTTCACAAAAATTTTGAGTGATAATCTTTAATAAAATGGTTGTCCAATTTTTTTGCTCTATGATGACATTTCACCACTCAGTTTGATCTACCAGACGTTGTGGTCTATGCATTTGTTAGGAAATTGTCACAAAAACTGGTTTGCTGCGATTTATTTTAGTTCAATCTTTCATTTCATTCCTTTTGGGCAATATTGAGCCCATAATTTGCACAGAAACCATTGAATGTGAAATTGATCAAAAACTCCCTTAGGAGATTTTTCATTGCCTGCGCAATTTAAGAATGCCTTCATTTTGGACAGTTCTTCTGGAAAATATTTGGCAACTTAATTTCGAAACATTTTATTTGTTTTTGCCACTTATCCTGCATAGTGGTTTTTAGCATGTATACTTGCTTTTAAATGAAATGGGAGTATTTCTTCTTAGTGGGGTTTAGTCGTTAGTTGACTGAAACTTTACTAATCTTAGTGCAGCAACTTTTGCAACCAATTAACAAAAGCGTGGCTTTATGATAATGCCCTTCCAAAAGTCAAATAGATTATTTTGTATGTGTTTTTACTGAAAAAGTGTGTATTTGTCTCATATAGCAGCATAAAAAACAAACATTCAGTTTTGTCTAATGGAGCAGGCTCGTTGTTGGTCCAAACGCCAAAATGCCCATCTCGGATCAGAATATTTGGAACATTTTTAGAATATTTGAAACGTTTTTTCTTGAAATTGTGTAAATGGCTGATTTTTAACGCCACTGAGAATTTTGCAATCACGAACAGGTTTTTTTGTCTCACCTCATAACATAGATGAACTCTCAGATCTATTGTGAAACAGATTTTTGTGAATCAGAATTCAAATTTTTGAATCATTTCCGTTTGGGATTTTGACAATTGCGTCAAATTATAATCATTTTAATGGTTCAACCTAGTATACTATTTTTTTCTTTAGTTACTTCTTCAGTGTGACTGAAATCAACGTTTCAGTTCCACATTTACAACCAAAAGAAAGACGAAAACATGCGAATATTTAAATAAACGGATCTTTTCCGTTTGTGCCCCCCCATTACGTTATGCTCCCCCCAGTTACAGAGCACGTGCCATTACATAGTAAATCACTATGTAAAAATATTGCACGTGCGTCTGGGGGGTGCAAATAATATGCACCCACTAAGCTGGGGGGGCACAAACGGAAAAGATCCAAATAAACATTAACCCAATACAATTTAAAGAAAAATTTGAATTGAAAAATACACGGCCGATGAGACCTATTATAAATTTGCCACAATACCAAGGAGCATGCATTTTCAAATTTGTGAAATCATCGTTGAAAATTGCTGTATCTTTTCTGTTTGTCTTCCTCATTAGTGGGAGCATAAAAGTTGTACCACCAGACTCACATGTCATATTTTTATATATTGATTTACTATGTAATGGCAGGTGGTCTGTAACGGAAAGGTGGAATGGGGGTACATAAAGTAGTGGGGGGCACAAGCACAAAAAAGGATCTTTTGTGTTTTGCCCAGCTTACTGGGCTTAAATATTGACGCCGACAGCCGCACGTGCCACTTTTTACAAAGTAACGTGCAATTAAACAACATTTAATATGTAACTGGGGGCGTAAAAACATCGGGGGGGGGGGGTGGAAAAACAGAATAGATCCGGAAAAATAGATCTGCCCACTGTTTCAAAATCCCCCGTTGCAATATATATTGTTATGATGCACTCTAGTATATAAGAAAATAACAAGTGCCCTTGGGTGCCCTTGATCAAAAACTCCCTTAGGAGACTTTTCCTTGCCTGGGCAATTTTAGAATGCCTTCATTTTTGGACAGTTCTTTTGGAAAACATTTGGCAACTTAATTTCGAAACAATTTATTTGTTTTTGCCACTTATCCTGCAAAGTGGTTTTTAGCGTGTATACTTGCTTTTAAATGAAATGGGAGTATTGCTTCTTAGTGGGGTTTAGTCGTTAGATGACTGAAACTATACTAATCTTAGTGCAGCAACTTTTGCAATCAGTTAGCAAAAGCGTGGCTTTATGATAATGCCCTTCCAAAAGTCAAATATATTATTTTGTATGTGTTTTACTGAAAAAGTGTGTATTTGTCTCATATAGCAGCATAAAAAATATTCAGTTTTGTCTAATGGAGCAGGCTCGTTGTTGGTCCAAACGCCAAAATGCCCATCTCGGATCACAATATTTGGAACATTTTTGGTTCCTTTTTTGATGGTTTTTTCTTGAAATTGTGTAAATGGCTTGATTTTTAACGCCACTGAGAATTTTGCAATCACGAACAGGTTTTTTTGTCTCACCTCATAACATAAATGAACTCTCAGATCTATTGTGTTTCCCCGTGTTTTTTCTCTCTCATATACAAATTATGGAGTGCTATGTTTAAAAACTTCGCAGAAATGTTAGAAGAGTGTTATCTTCGGAAAGTTTGGTGAAAAAGTACCTATTGTTAATGCTAGAATTCATTCGGTAAACCAACTGCATCAAATTGTGATCGTTTCTTGTTCAACAGCAATGATCTCATCTATCTGGCGGTGTCGTTTTCCGTGAACAAGATTTTCTCATTTTTTAAGATTTACTTTCTGTTGATTTAAGATATTAATTTAAGATTACTATCTGTTGGCAATTCCGGGTGCTATTTGAAAGAGACAAAAACCAAAAATATAAAATTTTTCTTGACCACACCCTAATTTAATTTTTTTTCCTGTTTGATAATTTTCAGTTCTCATTGAGGGAAGGAGAGTTTCAATGATATATTTTGCAAAGGATCTCTTGATTCCCTTGCCTTATCTGGGCTTCGTGCATAAAAGTGGGCAAACTTGATCTGCAGTTTTCTGTGAACCTGAAATTCCGTTCAAATTTTTGAATCATTTCCGTTTGTGATTTTGACAATTGCGTCAAATTCTAATCATTTTAATGGTTCTACCTAGTATAGTATTTTTTTCTTTAGTTAATTCTTCAGTGTGACTGAAATCAACGTTTCAGTTCTCTTCCACATTCACAACCAAAAGAAAGACGAAAACATGTGAATATTTAAATAAACATTAACCCAATACAATTTAAAGAAAAATTTGAATTGAAAAATACACGGCCGATGAGACCTATTATAAATTTTCCACAATACCAAGGAGCATGTAATTTCAAATTTATGAAATCATTGTTGAAATTTGCTGTATCTTTTCTGTTTGGCTTCCTCATTAGTTGGAGCACAATAGTTGTACCACCAGACTCACATGTCAGATTTTTATATAATGATTTACTATGTAATGGCAGGTGGTCTGTAACGGAAAGGTGGAATGGGGGTACATAAAGTAGTGGGGGCACAAACACAAAAAAGGATCTTTTGTGTTTTGCCAAGCTTGCTGGGCTTAAATTTTGACGCCGACAGCCGCACGTGCCACTTTTTATAAAGTAACGTGCAATTAAACAACATTTAATATGTAACTGGGGCGTAAAAACATCGGGGGGGGGGGGCAAAACATAATAGATCCGGAAAAATAGATCTGCCCACTGTTTCAAAATCCCCCGTTGCAATATATGTATTGTTATGATGCACTCTACTATATAAGAAAATAACAAGTGCCCTTGGGTGCCAAAAGGAATAGTTCCCGGACAAAATCTATCGAACAAAATTTTTGGGTCTCTTCTGTTTCGGCCCAATTCCTCAGATTAATGGGAATATATGTTTCTTGACACCCAGGCGCAAGTGCATTATTTTTGCATGGTAACTTGCTATCTAACAACACATGATTTGTGACTGGGGCAACCTCTTAATCCCGCTTCTGAATACGAAGGTCATATGGGTCAGACAAAAAATTGGCCAAGCAAAAAACTGCATTAAAAGGACAAACAGAATTAATATATTTTTGATAAATTGCTTTTGAGAGCAATTAACAAGGATTTCCTAAAAAGTGCCTGTTAGATCATATACGATTAAAAAACGTTTCTACTATAACTCATTGATAATGAGGATCAGAGATGATGACATTACGCCACATAGCAGCAGCTGAAGTGCGGTATAAACAAAGAGAGAGAGAGAGAGAGAGAGAGAGAGAGAGAAAGAGAGAGAGAGAGAGAGAGAGAGAGAGAGAGAGAGAGAGGGAGAGAGAGAGAGAGATAGAGAGAGAGATAGATAGAGAGAGAGAGAGATGAGAATATTTAAATAAACATTAAACCAATACAATTTAAAGAGAAATTTGAATTGAAAAATAAACGGCCGATAAGACTTTTTATAAATTTGCCACAATACCAAGGAGCATGCATTTTCAAATTTATGAAATCATCGTTGAAAATTGTTGTATCTTTTCTGTTTGTCTTCCTCATTAGTGGGAGCATAAAAGTTGTACCACCAGACTCCCATGTCATATTTATATATAATGACTTACTATGTAATGGCAGGTGTTCTGTAACGGAAAGGTGGAATGGGGGTACATAAAGTAGTGGGGGACACAAGCACAAAAAAGGATCTTTTTTTTGTTTTGCCCAGCTTACTGGGCTTAAATTTTGACGCCGACAGCCGCACGTGCTACTTTTTATAAAGTAACGTGCAATTAAACAACATTTAATATGTAACTGGGGGCGTAAAAACATCGGGGGGGGGGCAAAACATAATAGATCCGGAAAAATAGATCTGCCCACTGTTTCAAAATCCCCCGTTGCAATATATGTTTTGTTATGATGCACTCTAGTATATAAGAAAATAACAAGTGCCCTTGGGTGCCAAAAGGAATAGATCCCGGACAAAATCTACCGGACGAAATTTTTGAGTGTTTTCTGTTTCGGCCCAAATCCTCAGATTAATGGGAATATATGTTTTTTGACACCCGAGCGCATGTGCATTATTTTTGCATAGTAACTTGCTATCTAACAACACATAATTTATGACTGGGATTCATAGAAAACACTGGGGGAACAGAATAGATCCCAATTTTAATGTTTTCCTATCTGCTCTTCAAGCATTTACCATAATGGTGGCATATTTTTGTGGGGGATATAATGGGAAAGATCCAAACTTTTCTACGTTGCAGGCAGCTTTATTCTAATTTTACCGAAAAGCG
>NW_027450338.1:0-17587 GCF_964194025.1 Convolutriloba macropyga | reverse complement strand
AAATGGCCTAACAGTGGCAGCCAATCAGAGTGCGAGAAAAGCGCTCCCAAATGGCCTAACAGTGGCAGCCAATCAGAGTGCGAGAAAAGCGCTCCCAAATGGCCTAACAGTGGCAGCCAATCAGAGTGCGAGAAAAGCGCTCCCAAATGGCCTAACAGTGGCAGCCAATCAGAGTGCGAGAAAAGCGCTCCCAAATGGCCTAACAGTGGCAGCCAATCAGAGTGCGAGAAAAGCGCTCCCAAATGGCCCTAACAGTGGCAGCCAATCAGAGTGCGAGAAAAGCGCTCCCAAATGGCCTAACAGTGGCAGCCAATCAGAGTGCGAGAAAAGCGCTCCCAAATGGCCTAACAGTGGCAGCCAATCAGAGTGCGAGAAAAGCGCTCCCAAATGGCCTAACAGTGGCAGCCAATCAGAGTGCGAGAAAAGCGCTCCCAAATGGCCTAACAGTGGCAGCCAATCAGAGTGCGAGAAAAGCGCTCCCAAATGGCCTAACAGTGGCAGCCAATCAGAGTGCGAGAAAAGCGCTCCCAAATGGCCTAACAGTGGCAGCCAATCAGAGTGCGAGAAAAGCGCTCCCAAATGGCCTAACAGTGGCAGCCAATCAGAGTGCGAGAAAAGCGCTCCCAAATGGCCTAACAGTGGCAGCCAATCAGAGTGCGAGAAAAGCGCTCCCAAATGGCCTAACAGTGGCAGCCAATCAGAGTGCGAGAAAAGCGCTCCCAAATGGCCTAACAGTGGCAGCCAATCAGAGTGCGAGAAAAGCGCTCCCAAATGGCCTAACAGTGGCAGCCAGCTAGAGCTAGCTTAAGTTAGCTTGGGTTAGCTTGAGTTAGCTTTAATTAGCTTTAATTAGCTTAAGCTAGCTTAAGTTAGCTTGGGTTAGCTTGAGTTAGCTTGAGCTAGCTTGAGTTAGCTTGAATTAGCTTGAGTTAGCTTGAATTAGCTTGAGTTAGCTTGAGTTAGCTTGAATTAGCTTGAGTTAGCTTGAGTTAGCTCGGGTTAGCTTGAGTTTGACTTCATTAACCCAAGTTAGCTTGGGTTAACTTCATTAAGTTAGCTTGAACTAGCTTGAGTTAGCTTGAGTTAGCTTGAGTTAGCTTGAGTTAGCTTGAGTTAGCTTGTCTTAGCTTTAGCTAGCTTGAGTTAGCTTGAACTAGCTTTAGCTACCTTGAGTTAGCTTGAGTTAGCTCGGGTTAGCTTGAGTTAGCTTGAGTTAGCTTGAGTTAGCTTTAGCTAGCTTGAGTTAGCTTGAGTTAGCTTGAGTTAGCTTGAGTTAGCTTGAATTAGCTTGAGTTAGCTTGAGTTAGCTTTAGCTAGCTTGGGTTAGCTTGAGCTAGCTTGAGTTAGCTCGGGTTAGCTTGAGTTAGCTTGAGTTAGCTTTAGCTAGCTTGAGTTAGCTTGAGTTAGCTTGAGTTAGCTTGAGTTAGCTTTAGCTAGCTTGAGTTAGCTTGAACTAGCTTGAGTTAGCTTGAGCTAGCTTGAGTTAGCTTGAGTTAGCTTGAGTTAGCTTTAGCTAGCTTGAGTTAGCTTGAACTAGCTTTAGTTAGCTTGAGTTAGCTTGAGTTAGCTTGAGTTAGCTTGAGTTAGCTTGTCTTAGCTTTAGCTAGCTTGAGTTAGCTTGAACTAGCTTTAGCTACCTTGAGTTAGCTTGAGTTAGCTCGGGTTAGCTTGAGTTAGCTTGAGTTAGCTTGAGTTAGCTTTAGCTAGCTTGAGTTAGCTTGAGTTAGCTTGAGTTAGCTTGAACTAGCTTGAGTTAGCTTGAGTTAGCTTGAGTTAGCTTGAGTTAGCTTGAGTTAGCTTGAGTTAGCTTGTCTTAGCTTTAGCTAGCTTGAGTTAGCTTGAACTAGCTTTAGCTACCTTGAGTTAGCTTGAGTTAGCTCGGGTTAGCTTGAGTTAGCTTGAGTTAGCTTGAGTTAGCTTTAGCTAGCTTGAGTTAGCTTGAGTTAGCTTGAGTTAGCTTGAGTTAGCTTGAATTAGCTTGAGTTAGCTTGAGTTAGCTTTAGCTAGCTTGGGTTAGCTTGAGCTAGCTTGAGTTAGCTCGGGTTAGCTTGAGTTAGCTTGAGTTAGCTTTAGCTAGCTTGAGTTAGCTTGAGTTAGCTTGAGTTAGCTTGAGTTAGCTTTAGCTAGCTTGAGTTAGCTTGAACTAGCTTGAGTTAGCTTGAGCTAGCTTGAGTTAGCTTGAGTTAGCTTGAGTTAGCTTTAGCTAGCTTGAGTTAGCTTGAACTAGCTTTAGTTAGCTTGAGTTAGCTTGAGTTAGCTTGAGTTAGCTTGAGTTAGCTTGTCTTAGCTTTAGCTAGCTTGAGTTAGCTTGAACTAGCTTTAGCTACCTTGAGTTAGCTTGAGTTAGCTCGGGTTAGCTTGAGTTAGCTTGAGTTAGCTTGAGTTAGCTTTAGCTAGCTTGAGTTAGCTTGAGTTAGCTTGAGTTAGCTTGAACTAGCTTGAGTTAGCTTGAGTTAGCTTGAGTTAGCTTGAGTTAGCTTGAGTTAGCTTGAGTTAGCTTGTCTTAGCTTTAGCTAGCTTGAGTTAGCTTGAACTAGCTTTAGCTACCTTGAGTTAGCTTGAGTTAGCTCGGGTTAGCTTGAGTTAGCTTGAGTTAGCTTGAGTTAGCTTTAGCTAGCTTGAGTTAGCTTGAGTTAGCTTGAGTTAGCTTGAGTTAGCTTGAATTAGCTTGAGTTAGCTTGAGTTAGCTTTAGCTAGCTTGGGTTAGCTTGAGCTAGCTTGAGTTAGCTCGGGTTAGCTTGAGTTAGCTTGAGTTAGCTTTAGCTAGCTTGAGTTAGCTTGAGTTAGCTTGAGTTAGCTTGAGTTAGCTTTAGCTAGCTTGAGTTAGCTTGAACTAGCTTGAGTTAGCTTGAGCTAGCTTGAGTTAGCTTGAGTTAGCTTGAGTTAGCTTTAGCTAGCTTGAGTTAGCTTGAACTAGCTTGAGTTAGCTTGAGTTAGCTTGAGTTAGCTTGTCTTAGCTTTAGCTAGCTTGAGCTAGCTTGAACTAGCTTTAGCTACCTTGAGTTAGCTTGAGTTAGCTCGGGTTAGCTTGAGTTAGCTTGAGTTAGCTTGAGTTAGCTTTAGCTAGCTTGAGTTAGCTTGAGTTAGCTTGAGTTAGCTTGAACTAGCTTGAGTTAGCTTGAGTTAGCTTGAGTTAGCTTGAGTTAGCTTGAGTTAGCTTGTCTTAGCTTTAGCTAGCTTGAGTTAGCTTGAACTAGCTTTAGCTACCTTGAGTTAGCTTGAGTTAGCTCGGGTTAGCTTGAGTTAGCTTGAGTTAGCTTGAGTTAGCTTTAGCTAGCTTGAGTTAGCTTGAGTTAGCTTGAGTTAGCTTGAGTTAGCTTGAATTAGCTTGAGTTAGCTTGAGTTAGCTTTAGCTAGCTTGGGTTAGCTTGAGCTAGCTTGAGTTAGCTCGGGTTAGCTTGAGTTAGCTTGAGTTAGCTTTAGCTAGCTTGAGTTAGCTTGAGTTAGCTTGAGTTAGCTTGAGTTAGCTTTAGCTAGCTTGAGTTAGCTTGAACTAGCTTGAGTTAGCTTGAGCTAGCTTGAGTTAGCTTGAGTTAGCTTGAGTTAGCTTTAGCTAGCTTGAGTTAGCTTGAACTAGCTTGAGTTAGCTTGAGCTAGCTTGAGTTAGCTTGAGTTAGCTTGAGTTAGCTTTAGCTAGCTTGAGTTAGCTTGAACTAGCTTGAGTTAGCTTGAGTTAGCTTGAGTTAGCTTGAGTTAGCTTGTCTTAGCTTTAGCTAGCTTGAGCTAGCTTGAACTAGCTTTAGCTACCTTGAGTTAGCTTGAGTTAGCTCGGGTTAGCTTGAGTTAGCTTGAGTTAGCTTGAGTTAGCTTGAGCTAGCTTGAGTTAGCTTGAGTTAGCTTGAGTTAGCTTTAGCTAGCTTGAGTTAGCTTGAACTAGCTTGAGTTAGCTTGAGCTAGCTTGAGTTAGCTTGAGTTAGCTTGAGTTAGCTTTAGCTAGCTTGAGTTAGCTTGAACTAGCTTGAGTTAGCTTGAGTTAGCTTGAGTTAGCTTGAGTTAGCTTGTCTTAGCTTTAGCTAGCTTGAGCTAGCTTGAACTAGCTTTAGCTACCTTGAGTTAGCTTGAGTTAGCTCGGGTTAGCTTGAGTTAGCTTGAGTTAGCTTGAGTTAGCTTTAGCTAGCTTGAGTTAGCTTGAGTTAGCTTGAGTTAGCTTGAACTAGCTTGAGTTAGCTTGAGTTAGCTTGAGTTAGCTTGAGTTAGCTTGAGTTAGCTTGAGTTAGCTTGTCTTAGCTTTAGCTAGCTTGAGTTAGCTTGAACTAGCTTTAGCTACCTTGAGTTAGCTTGAGTTAGCTCGGGTTAGCTTGAGTTAGCTTGAGTTAGCTTGAGTTAGCTTTAGCTAGCTTGAGTTAGCTTGAGTTAGCTTGAGTTAGCTTGAGTTAGCTTGAATTAGCTTGAGTTAGCTTGAGTTAGCTTTAGCTAGCTTGGGTTAGCTTGAGCTAGCTTGAGTTAGCTCGGGTTAGCTTGAGTTAGCTTGAGTTAGCTTTAGCTAGCTTGAGTTAGCTTGAGTTAGCTTGAGTTAGCTTGAGTTAGCTTTAGCTAGCTTGAGTTAGCTTGAACTAGCTTGAGTTAGCTTGAGCTAGCTTGAGTTAGCTTGAGTTAGCTTGAGTTAGCTTTAGCTAGCTTGAGTTAGCTTGAACTAGCTTTAGTTAGCTTGAGTTAGCTTGAGTTAGCTTGAGTTAGCTTGAGTTAGCTTGTCTTAGCTTTAGCTAGCTTGAGTTAGCTTGAACTAGCTTTAGCTACCTTGAGTTAGCTTGAGTTAGCTCGGGTTAGCTTGAGTTAGCTTGAGTTAGCTTGAGTTAGCTTTAGCTAGCTTGAGTTAGCTTGAGTTAGCTTGAGTTAGCTTGAGTTAGCTTGAGTTAGCTTGAGTTAGCTTGTCTTAGCTTTAGCTAGCTTGAGTTAGCTTGAACTAGCTTTAGCTACCTTGAGTTAGCTTGAGTTAGCTCGGGTTAGCTTGAGTTAGCTTGAGTTAGCTTGAGTTAGCTTTAGCTAGCTTGAGTTAGCTTGAGTTAGCTTGAGTTAGCTTGAGTTAGCTTGAATTAGCTTGAGTTAGCTTGAGTTAGCTTTAGCTAGCTTGGGTTAGCTTGAGCTAGCTTGAGTTAGCTCGGGTTAGCTTGAGTTAGCTTGAGTTAGCTTTAGCTAGCTTGAGTTAGCTTGAGTTAGCTTGAGTTAGCTTGAGTTAGCTTTAGCTAGCTTGAGTTAGCTTGAACTAGCTTGAGTTAGCTTGAGCTAGCTTGAGTTAGCTTGAGTTAGCTTGAGTTAGCTTTAGCTAGCTTGAGTTAGCTTGAACTAGCTTTAGTTAGCTTGAGTTAGCTTGAGTTAGCTTTAGCTAGCTTGGGTTAGCTTGAGCTAGCTTGAGTTAGCTCGGGTTAGCTTGAGTTAGCTTGAGTTAGCTTTAGCTAGCTTGAGTTAGCTTGAGTTAGCTTGAGTTAGCTTGAGTTAGCTTTAGCTAGCTTGAGTTAGCTTGAACTAGCTTGAGTTAGCTTGAGCTAGCTTGAGTTAGCTTGAGTTAGCTTGAGTTAGCTTTAGCTAGCTTGAGTTAGCTTGAACTAGCTTTAGTTAGCTTGAGTTAGCTTGAGTTAGCTTGAGTTAGCTTGAGTTAGCTTGTCTTAGCTTTAGCTAGCTTGAGTTAGCTTGAACTAGCTTTAGCTACCTTGAGTTAGCTTGAGTTAGCTCGGGTTAGCTTGAGTTAGCTTGAGTTAGCTTGAGTTAGCTTTAGCTAGCTTGAGTTAGCTTGAGTTAGCTTGAGTTAGCTTGAGTTAGCTTGAGTTAGCTTGAGTTAGCTTGTCTTAGCTTTAGCTAGCTTGAGTTAGCTTGAACTAGCTTTAGCTACCTTGAGTTAGCTTGAGTTAGCTCGGGTTAGCTTGAGTTAGCTTGAGTTAGCTTGAGTTAGCTTTAGCTAGCTTGAGTTAGCTTGAGTTAGCTTGAGTTAGCTTGAGTTAGCTTGAATTAGCTTGAGTTAGCTTGAGTTAGCTTTAGCTAGCTTGGGTTAGCTTGAGCTAGCTTGAGTTAGCTCGGGTTAGCTTGAGTTAGCTTGAGTTAGCTTTAGCTAGCTTGAGTTAGCTTGAGTTAGCTTGAGTTAGCTTGAGTTAGCTTTAGCTAGCTTGAGTTAGCTTGAACTAGCTTGAGTTAGCTTGAGCTAGCTTGAGTTAGCTTGAGTTAGCTTGAGTTAGCTTTAGCTAGCTTGAGTTAGCTTGAACTAGCTTGAGTTAGCTTGAGTTAGCTTGAGTTAGCTTGTCTTAGCTTTAGCTAGCTTGAGCTAGCTTGAACTAGCTTTAGCTACCTTGAGTTAGCTTGAGTTAGCTCGGGTTAGCTTGAGTTAGCTTGAGTTAGCTTGAGTTAGCTTTAGCTAGCTTGAGTTAGCTTGAGTTAGCTTGAGTTAGCTTGAACTAGCTTGAGTTAGCTTGAGTTAGCTTGAGTTAGCTTGAGTTAGCTTGAGTTAGCTTGTCTTAGCTTTAGCTAGCTTGAGTTAGCTTGAACTAGCTTTAGCTACCTTGAGTTAGCTTGAGTTAGCTCGGGTTAGCTTGAGTTAGCTTGAGTTAGCTTGAGTTAGCTTTAGCTAGCTTGAGTTAGCTTGAGTTAGCTTGAGTTAGCTTGAGTTAGCTTGAATTAGCTTGAGTTAGCTTGAGTTAGCTTTAGCTAGCTTGGGTTAGCTTGAGCTAGCTTGAGTTAGCTCGGGTTAGCTTGAGTTAGCTTGAGTTAGCTTTAGCTAGCTTGAGTTAGCTTGAGTTAGCTTGAGTTAGCTTGAGTTAGCTTTAGCTAGCTTGAGTTAGCTTGAACTAGCTTGAGTTAGCTTGAGCTAGCTTGAGTTAGCTTGAGTTAGCTTGAGTTAGCTTTAGCTAGCTTGAGTTAGCTTGAACTAGCTTGAGTTAGCTTGAGCTAGCTTGAGTTAGCTTGAGTTAGCTTGAGTTAGCTTTAGCTAGCTTGAGTTAGCTTGAACTAGCTTGAGTTAGCTTGAGTTAGCTTGAGTTAGCTTGAGTTAGCTTGTCTTAGCTTTAGCTAGCTTGAGCTAGCTTGAACTAGCTTTAGCTACCTTGAGTTAGCTTGAGTTAGCTCGGGTTAGCTTGAGTTAGCTTGAGTTAGCTTGAGTTAGCTTGAGCTAGCTTGAGTTAGCTTGAGTTAGCTTGAGTTAGCTTTAGCTAGCTTGAGTTAGCTTGAACTAGCTTGAGTTAGCTTGAGCTAGCTTGAGTTAGCTTGAGTTAGCTTGAGTTAGCTTTAGCTAGCTTGAGTTAGCTTGAACTAGCTTGAGTTAGCTTGAGTTAGCTTGAGTTAGCTTGAGTTAGCTTGTCTTAGCTTTAGCTAGCTTGAGCTAGCTTGAACTAGCTTTAGCTACCTTGAGTTAGCTTGAGTTAGCTCGGGTTAGCTTGAGTTAGCTTGAGTTAGCTTGAGTTAGCTTTAGCTAGCTTGAGTTAGCTTGAGTTAGCTTGAGTTAGCTTGAACTAGCTTGAGTTAGCTTGAGTTAGCTTGAGTTAGCTTGAGTTAGCTTGAGTTAGCTTGAGTTAGCTTGTCTTAGCTTTAGCTAGCTTGAGTTAGCTTGAACTAGCTTTAGCTACCTTGAGTTAGCTTGAGTTAGCTCGGGTTAGCTTGAGTTAGCTTGAGTTAGCTTGAGTTAGCTTTAGCTAGCTTGAGTTAGCTTGAGTTAGCTTGAGTTAGCTTGAGTTAGCTTGAATTAGCTTGAGTTAGCTTGAGTTAGCTTTAGCTAGCTTGGGTTAGCTTGAGCTAGCTTGAGTTAGCTCGGGTTAGCTTGAGTTAGCTTGAGTTAGCTTTAGCTAGCTTGAGTTAGCTTGAGTTAGCTTGAGTTAGCTTGAGTTAGCTTTAGCTAGCTTGAGTTAGCTTGAACTAGCTTGAGTTAGCTTGAGCTAGCTTGAGTTAGCTTGAGTTAGCTTGAGTTAGCTTTAGCTAGCTTGAGTTAGCTTGAACTAGCTTTAGTTAGCTTGAGTTAGCTTGAGTTAGCTTGAGTTAGCTTGAGTTAGCTTGTCTTAGCTTTAGCTAGCTTGAGTTAGCTTGAACTAGCTTTAGCTACCTTGAGTTAGCTTGAGTTAGCTCGGGTTAGCTTGAGTTAGCTTGAGTTAGCTTGAGTTAGCTTTAGCTAGCTTGAGTTAGCTTGAGTTAGCTTGAGTTAGCTTGAGTTAGCTTGAGTTAGCTTGAGTTAGCTTGTCTTAGCTTTAGCTAGCTTGAGTTAGCTTGAACTAGCTTTAGCTACCTTGAGTTAGCTTGAGTTAGCTCGGGTTAGCTTGAGTTAGCTTGAGTTAGCTTGAGTTAGCTTTAGCTAGCTTGAGTTAGCTTGAGTTAGCTTGAGTTAGCTTGAGTTAGCTTGAATTAGCTTGAGTTAGCTTGAGTTAGCTTTAGCTAGCTTGGGTTAGCTTGAGCTAGCTTGAGTTAGCTCGGGTTAGCTTGAGTTAGCTTGAGTTAGCTTTAGCTAGCTTGAGTTAGCTTGAGTTAGCTTGAGTTAGCTTGAGTTAGCTTTAGCTAGCTTGAGTTAGCTTGAACTAGCTTGAGTTAGCTTGAGCTAGCTTGAGTTAGCTTGAGTTAGCTTGAGTTAGCTTTAGCTAGCTTGAGTTAGCTTGAACTAGCTTGAGTTAGCTTGAGTTAGCTTGAGTTAGCTTGAGTTAGCTTGAGTTAGCTTGTCTTAGCTTTAGCTAGCTTGAGTTAGCTTGAACTAGCTTTAGCTACCTTGAGTTAGCTTGAGTTAGCTCGGGTTAGCTTGAGTTAGCTTGAGTTAGCTTGAGTTAGCTTTAGCTAGCTTGAGTTAGCTTGAGTTAGCTTGAGTTAGCTTGAACTAGCTTGAGTTAGCTTGAGTTAGCTTGAGTTAGCTTGAGTTAGCTTGAGTTAGCTTGTCTTAGCTTTAGCTAGCTTGAGTTAGCTTGAACTAGCTTTAGCTACCTTCAGTTAGCTTGAGTTAGCTCGGGTTAGCTTGAGTTAGCTTGAGTTAGCTTGAGTTAGCTTTAGCTAGCTTGAGTTAGCTTGAGTTAGCTTGAGTTAGCTTGAGTTAGCTTGAATTAGCTTGAGTTAGCTTGAGTTAGCTTTAGCTAGCTTGGGTTAGCTTGAGCTAGCTTGAGTTAGCTCGGGTTAGCTTGAGTTAGCTTGAGTTAGCTTTAGCTAGCTTGAGTTAGCTTGAGTTAGCTTGAGTTAGCTTGAGTTAGCTTTAGCTAGCTTGAGTTAGCTTGAGCTAGCTGAGTTAGCTTGAGTTAGCTAGCTTGAGCTTGAGCTAGCTAGCTAGCTTGAGCTTGAGCTAGCTAGCTCGCTTGAGCTTGAGCTTGAGCTAGCTAGCTTGAGCTTGAGCTAGCTAGCTAGCTTGAGCTTGAGCTTGAGCTAGCTGGCTTGAGCTTGAGCTAGCTAGCTTGAGCTTGAGCTAGCTAGCTAGCTAGCTTGAGCTTGAGCTTGAGCTAGCTAGCTAGCTTGAGCTAGCTATCTAGCTTGAGCTTGAGCTAGCTAGCTAGCTTGAGCTTGAGCTTGAGCTTGAGCTAGCTGGCTTGAGCTTGAGCTAGCTAGCTTGAGCTTGAGCTAGCTAGCTAGCTTGAGCTTGAGCTTGAGCTAGCTGGCTTGAGCTTGAGCTAGCTAGCTTGAGCTTGAGCTAGCTAGCTAGCTTGAGCTTGAGCTTGAGCTAGCTAGCTAGCTTGAGCTTGAGCTTGAGCTTGAGCTAGCTAGCTTGAGCTTGAGCTAGCTAGCTAGCTTGAGCTTGAGCTTGAGCTAGCTAGCTTGAGCTTGAGCTTGAGCTAGCTAGCTTGAGCTTGAGCTTGAGCTAGCTAGCTTGAGCTTGAGCTTGAGCTAGCTAGCTTGAGCTTGAGCTTGAGCTAGCTAGCTAGCTAGCTTGAGCTTGAGCTAGCTAGCTTGAGCTTGAGCTAGCTAGCTAGCTTGAGATTGAGCTTGAGCTAGCTGGCTTGAGCTTGAGCTAGCTAGCTTGAGCTTGAGCTAGCTAGCTTGAGCTTGAGCTAGCTAGCTAGCTTGAACTTGAGCTAGCTAGCTAGCTTGAGCTTGAGCTTGAGCTAGCTAGCTAGCTTGAGCTTGAGCTTGAGCTAGCTGGCTTGAGCTTGAGCTAGCTAGCTTGAGCTTGAGCTAGCTAGCTTGAGCTTGAGCTAGCTAGCTAGCTTGAGCTTGAGCTAGCTAGCTAGCTTGAGCTTGAGCTAGCTAGCTAGCTTGAGCTTGAGCTAGCTAGCTAGCTTGAGCTTGAGCTTGAGCTAGCTAGCTTGAGCTTGAGCTTGAGCTAGCTAGCTAGCTTGAGCTTGAGCTAGCTAGCTTGAGCTTGAGCTAGCTAGCTTGAGCTTGAGCTAGCTAGCTAGCTTGAGCTTGAGCTAGCTAGCTAGCTTGAACTTGAGCTAGCTAGCTAGCTTGAGCTTGAGCTAGCTAGCTAGCTTGAGCTAGCTAGCTAGCTTGAGCTTGAGCTTGAGCTAGCTAGCTTGAGCTTGAGCTAGCTAGCTAGCTTGAGCTTGAGCTAGCTAGCTAGCTTGAGCTTGAGCTAGCTAGCTAGCTTGAGCTTGAGCTTGAGCTAGCTAGCTTGAGCTTGAGCTTGAGCTAGCTAGCTAGCTTGAGCTTGAGCTAGCTAGCTTGAGCTTGAAGCTAGCTTGAGCTTGAGCTAGCTAGCTAGCTTGAGCTTGAGCTAGCTAGCTAGCTTGAGCTTGAGCTTGAGCTAGCTAGCTTGAGCTTGAGCTAGCTAGCTTGAGCTTGAGCTAGCTAGCTTGAGCTTGAGCTAGCTAGCAAGCTTGTGCTTGAGCTAGCTAGCTAGCTTGAGCTTGAGCTTGAGCTAGCTGGCTTGAGCTTGAGCTAGCTAGCTTGAGCTTGAGCTAGCTAGCTTGAGCTTGAGCTAGCTAGCTAGCTTGAACTTGAGCTAGCTAGCTAGCTTGAGCTTGAGCTAGCTAGCTAGCTTGAGCTTGAGCTAGCTAGCTAGCTTGAGCTTGAGCTTGAGCTAGCTAGCTTGAGCTTGAGCTTGAGCTAGCTAGCTAGCTTGAGCTTGAGCTAGCTAGCTTGAGCTTGAGCTAGCTAGCTTGAGCTTGAGCTAGCTAGCTAGCTTGAGCTTGAGCTAGCTAGCTAGCTTGAACTTGAGCTAGCTAGCTAGCTTGAGCTTGAGCTAGCTAGCTTGAGCTTGAGCTAGCTAGCTTGAGCTTGAGCTAGCTAGCTAGCTTGAACTTGAGCTAGCTAGCTAGCTTGAGCTTGAGCTAGCTAGCTAGCTTGAGCTTGAGCTAGCTAGCTAGCTTGAGCTTGAGCTTGAGCTAGCTAGCTTGAGCTTGAGCTTGAGCTAGCTAGCTAGCTTGAGCTTGAGCTAGCTAGCTTGAGCTTGAGCCTAGCTAGCTTGAGCTTGAGCTAGCTAGCTAGCTTGAGCTTGAGCTAGCTAGCTAGCTTGAGCTTGAGCTAGCTAGCTAGCTTGAGCTTGAGCTAGCTAGCTTGAGCTTGAGCTAGCTAGCTAGCTTGAGCTTGAGCTTGAGCTAGCTAGCTAGCTAGCTTGAGCTTGAGCTTGAGCTGAGCTAGCTAGCTTGAGCTTGAGCTAGCTAGCTAGCTTGAGCTTGTGAGCTAGCTAGCTTGAGCTTGAGCTTGAGCTAGCTAGCTTGAGCTTGAGCTTGAGCTAGCTAGCTTGAGCTTGAGCTTGAGCTAGCTAGCTTGAGCTTGAGCTTGAGCTAGCTAGCTAGCTAGCTTGAGCTTGAGCTAGCTAGCTTGAGCTTGAGCTAGCTAGCTAGCTTGAGCTTGAGCTTGAGCTAGCTAGCTTGAGCTTGAGCTAGCTAGCTTGAGCTTGAGCTAGCTAGCTTGAGCTTGAGCTAAGCTAGCTAGCTTGAACTTGAGCTAGCTAGCTAGCTTGAGCTTGAGCTTGAGCTTGAGCTAGCTAGCTAGCTTGAGCTTGAGCTTGAGCTAGCTGGCTTGAGCTTGAGCTAGCTAGCTTGAGCTTGAGCTAGCTAGCTTGAGCTTGAGCTAGCTAGCTAGCTTGAACTTGAGCTAGCTAGCTAGCTTGAGCTTGAGCTAGCTAGCTAGCTTGAGCTTGAGCTAGCTAGCTAGCTTGAGCTTGAGCTTGAGCTAGCTAGCTTGAGCTTGAGCTTGAGCTAGCTAGCTAGCTTGAGCTTGAGCTAGCTAGCTTGAGCTTGAGCTAGCTAGCTTGAGCTTGAGCTAGCTAGCTAGCTTGAGCTTGAGCTAGCTAGCTAGCTTGAACTTGAGCTAGCTAGCTAGCTTGAGCTTGAGCTAGCTAGCTAGCTTGAGCTAGCTAGCTAGCTTGAGCTTGAGCTTGAGCTAGCTAGCTTGAGCTTGAGCTAGCTAGCTAGCTTGAGCTTGAGCTAGCTAGCTAGCTTGAGCTTGAGCTAGCTAGCTAGCTTGAGCTAGCTAGCTTGAGCTTGAGCTTGAGCTAGCTAGCTAGCTTGAGCTTGAGCTAGCTAGCTTGAGCTTGAGCTAGCTAGCTTGAGCTTGAGCTAGCTAGCAAGCTTGTGCTTGAGCTAGCTAGCTAGCTTGAGCTTGAGCTTGAGCTAGCTAGCTTGAGCTTGAGCTAGCTAGCTTGAGCTTGAGCTAGCTAGCTTGAGCTTGAGCTAGCTAGCAAGCTTGTGCTTGAGCTAGCTAGCTAGCTTGAGCTTGAGCTTGAGCTAGCTGGCTTGAGCTTGAGCTAGCTAGCTTGAGCTTGAGCTAGCTAGCTTGAGCTTGAGCTAGCTAGCTAGCTTGAACTTGAGCTAGCTAGCTAGCTTGAGCTTGAGCTAGCTAGCTAGCTTGAGCTTGAGCTAGCTAGCTAGCTTGAGCTTGAGCTTGAGCTAGCTAGCTTGAGCTTGAGCTTGAGCTAGCTAGCTAGCTTGAGCTTGAGCTAGCTAGCTTGAGCTTGAGCTAGCTAGCTTGAGCTTGAGCTAGCTAGCTAGCTTGAGCTTGAGCTAGCTAGCTAGCTTGAACTTGAGCTAGCTAGCTAGCTTGAGTTTGAGCTAGCTAGCTTGAGCTTGAGCTAGCTAGCTTGAGCTTGAGCTAGCTAGCTAGCTTGAACTTGAGCTAGCTAGCTAGCTTGAGCTTGAGCTAGCTAGCTAGCTTGAGCTTGAGCTAGCTAGCTAGCTTGAGCTTGAGCTTGAGCTAGCTAGCTTGAGCTTGAGCTTGAGCTAGCTAGCTAGCTTGAGCTTGAGCTAGCTAGCTTGAGCTTGAGCTAGCTAGCTTGAGCTTGAGCTAGCTAGCTAGCTTGAGCTTGAGCTAGCTAGCTAGCTTGAACTTGAGCTAGCTAGCTAGCTTGAGCTTGAGCTAGCTAGCTAGCTTGAGCTAGCTAGCTAGCTTGAGCTTGAGCTTGAGCTTGAGCTAGCTAGCTTGAGCTTGAGCTAGCTAGCTAGCTTGAGCTTGAGCTAGCTAGCTAGCTTGAGCTTGAGCTAGCTAGCTAGCTTGAGCTTGAGCTTGAGCTAGCTAGCTTGAGCTTGAGCTAGCTAGCTAGCTTGAGCTTGAGCTAGCTAGCTAGCTTGAGCTTGAGCTTGAGCTAGCTAGCTTGAGCTTGAGCTTGAGCTAGCTAGCTAGCTTGAGCTTGAGCTAGCTAGCTTGAGCTTGAGCTAGCTAGCTTGAGCTTGAGCTAGCTAGCTAGCTTGTGCTTGAGCTAGCTAGCTAGCTTGAGCTTGAGCTTGAGCTAGCTGGCTTGAGCTTGAGCTAGCTAGCTTGAGCTTGAGCTAGCTAGCTTGAGCTTGAGCTAGCTAGCTAGCTTGAACTTGAGCTAGCTAGCTAGCTTGAGCTTGAGCTAGCTAGCTAGCTTGAGCTTGAGCTAGCTAGCTAGCTTGAGCTTGAGCTTGAGCTAGCTAGCTTGAGCTTGAGCTTGAGCTAGCTAGCTAGCTTGAGCTTGAGCTAGCTAGCTTGAGCTTGAGCTAGCTAGCTTGAGCTTGAGCTAGCTAGCTAGCTTGAGCTTGAGCTAGCTAGCTAGCTTGAACTTGAGCTAGCTAGCTAGCTTGAGCTTGAGCTAGCTAGCTAGCTTGAGCTAGCTAGCTAGCTTGAGCTTGAGCTTGAGCTAGCTAGCTTGAGCTTGAGCTAGCTAGCTAGCTTGAGCTTGAGCTAGCTAGCTAGCTTGAGCTTGAGCCAGCTAGCTAGCTTGAGCTTGAGCTTGAGCTAGCTAGCTTGAGCTTGAGCTTGAGCTAGCTAGCTAGCTTGAGCTTGAGCTAGCTAGCTTGAGCTTGAGCTAGCTAGCTTGAGCTTGAGCTAGCTAGCAAGCTTGTGCTTGAGCTAGCTAGCTAGCTTGAGCTTGAGCTTGAGCTAGCTAGCTTGAGCTTGAGCTAGCTAGCTTGAGCTTGAGCTAGCTAGCTTGAGCTTGAGCTAGCTAGCAAGCTTGTGCTTGAGCTAGCTAGCTAGCTTGAGCTTGAGCTTGAGCTAGCTGGCTTGAGCTTGAGCTAGCTAGCTTGAGCTTGAGCTAGCTAGCTTGAGCTTGAGCTAGCTAGCTAGCTTGAACTTGAGCTAGCTAGCTAGCTTGAGCTTGAGCTAGCTAGCTAGCTTGAGCTTGAGCTAGCTAGCTAGCTTGAGCTTGAGCTTGAGCTAGCTAGCTTGAGCTTGAGCTTGAGCTAGCTAGCTAGCTGGAGCTTGAGCTAGCTAGCTTGAGCTTGAGCTAGCTAGCTTGAGCTTGAGCTAGCTAGCTAGCTTGAGCTTGAGCTAGCTAGCTAGCTTGAACTTGAGCTAGCTAGCTAGCTTGAGTTTGAGCTAGCTAGCTTGAGCTTGAGCTAGCTAGCTTGAGCTTGAGCTAGCTAGCTAGCTTGAACTTGAGCTAGCTAGCTAGCTTGAGCTTGAGCTAGCTAGCTAGCTTGAGCTTGAGCTAGCTAGCTAGCTTGAGCTTGAGCTTGAGCTAGCTAGCTTGAGCTTGAGCTTGAGCTAGCTAGCTAGCTTGAGCTTGAGCTAGCTAGCTTGAGCTTGAGCTAGCTAGCTTGAGCTTGAGCTAGCTAGCTAGCTTGAGCTTGAGCTAGCTAGCTAGCTTGAACTTGAGCTAGCTAGCTAGCTTGAGCTTGAGCTAGCTAGCTAGCTTGAGCTAGCTAGCTAGCTTGAGCTTGAGCTTGAGCTTGAGCTAGCTAGCTTGAGCTTGAGCTAGCTAGCTAGCTTGAGCTTGAGCTAGCTAGCCAGCTTGAGCTTGAGCTAGCTAGCTAGCTTGAGCTTGAGCTTGAGCTAGCTAGCTTGAGCTTGAGCTTGAGCTAGCTAGCTAGCTTGAGCTTGAGCTAGCTAGCTAGCTTGAGCTTGAGCTTGAGCTAGCTAGCTTGAGCTTGAGCTTGAGCTAGCTAGCTAGCTTGAGCTTGAGCTAGCTAGCTTGAGCTTGAGCTAGCTAGCTTGAGATTGAGCTAGCTAGCTAGCTTGTGCTTGAGCTAGCTAGCTAGCTTGAGCTTGAGCTTGAGCTAGCTGGCTTGAGCTTGAGCTAGCTAGCTTGAGCTTGAGCTAGCTAGCTTGAGCTTGAGCTAGCTAGCTAGCTTGAACTTGAGCTAGCTAGCTAGCTTGAGCTTGAGCTTGAGCTAGCTAGCTAGCTTGAGCTTGAGCTAGCTAGCTAGCTTGAGCTTGAGCTTGAGCTAGCTAGCTTGAGCTTGAGCTTGAGCTAGCTAGCTAGCTTGAGCTTGAGCTAGCTAGCTTGAGCTTGAGCTAGCTAGCTTGAGCTTGAGCTAGCTAGCTAGCTTGAGCTTGAGCTAGCTAGCTAGCTTGAACTTGAGCTAGCTAGCTAGCTTGAGCTTGAGCTAGCTAGCTAGCTTGAGCTAGCTAGCTAGCTTGAGCTTGAGCTTGAGCTTGAGCTAGCTAGCTTGAGCTTGAGCTAGCTAGCTAGCTTGAGCTTGAGCTAGCTAGCTAGCTTGAGCTTGAGCTAGCTAGCTAGCTTGAGCTTGAGCTTGAGCTAGCTAGCTTGAGCTTGAGCTTGAGCTAGCTAGCTAGCTTGAGCTTGAGCTAGCTAGCTTGAGCTTGAGCTAGCTAGCTTGAGCTTGAGCTAGCTAGCTAGCTTGAGCTTGAGCTAGCTAGCTAGCTTGAGCTTGAGCTAGCTGGCTTGAGCTTGAGCTAGATAGCTTGAGCTTGAGCTAGCTAGCTAGCTTGAGCTAGCTAGCTAGAGCTCGACCTATGAAAAGCTGCGCAAACACTTATTCTATAATAATTGCGAAAATTAAAAATTTCACAAGTGAAAAGCTGCATAAACAGTAATTCTATGTGTGGGGGCATTATTAGGGGAGGTGTCTTGTCAAAATATGGCTGGACTAAAGACCTCAACCCAGATAGGGTGGAAGGCCCTATGATCGGTCTGTTACTAATCGGTGACCGATAAAGACCTGACCAAGGCCTGTAGTAAGCTTGGTTAGGCATTACAGGAGATAACACTAAGACCGAGGGGTCTTAGAGAGCCCTCTAGCGGGGCGAATAGAGCTAGATCGAGCCTTGGGAAAGCTAGATCGAGCAGGACTGAAGCTAAAGGATAGACCGAGAGGTCTGTCTGGTCCTCCTAGAGAGGCCAAGAGAAAGTACGAGAAGCCAACTAAAGCTTGATCGGGCCTTCAGCAAGCACGACCGAGCTGTACCGGAGCTAACACTAAGACCGAGGGGTCTTAGAGAGCCCTCTAGCGGGGCGAATAGAGCTAGATCGAGCCTTGGGAAAGCTAGATCGAGCAGGACTGAAGCTAAACGATAGACCGAGAGGTCTGTCTGGTCCTCCTAGAGAGGCCAAGAGAAAAAACGAGAAGCTAACTAAAGCTTGATCGGGCCTTCAGCAAGCACGACCGAGCTGTACCGGAGCTAACACTAAGACCGAGGGGTCTTAGAGAGCCCTCTAGCGGGGCGAATAGAGCTTGATCAAGCCTTGGGCAAGCTAGATCGAGCAGGACTGAAGCTAAGCAAGAGACCGAGAGGTCTGTCTGGTCCTCCTAGAGAGGCCAAGAGAAAGTACGAGAAGCCAACTAAAGCTTGATCGGGCCTTCAGCAAGCACGACCGAGCTGTACCGGAGCTAACACTAAGACCGAGGGGTCTTAGAGAGCCCTCTAGCGGGGCGAATAGAGCTAGATCGAGCCTTGGGAAAGCTAGATCGAGCAGGACTGAAGCTAAACGATAGACCGAGAGGTCTGTCTGGTCCTCCTAGAGAGGCCAAGAGAAAGTACGAGAAGCTAACTAAAGCTTGATCGCGCCTTCAGCAAGCACGATTGAGCAAGACCGGAGCTAACACTAAGACCGAAGTGTCTTAGAGAGCCCTCTGGTGGGGCGAATAGAGCTAGATCGAGCCTTGGGAAAGCTAGATCGAGTAAGATTGAAGCTGAAAGAGTGTCAGAGGAGCAAATGAACCTCCAAAAAGTGAAAATCAAATTTTAGAAAAAACACAAGTTAAATACTGCATGGACAGTATTTCTATGTGTGGGGCATTATTAGGGGGAGGTGTCTTGTCAAAATATGGCTGGACTAAAGACCTCAACCCGGATAGGGTGGAAGGCCCCATGATCGGTCTGTTACTAATCGGTGACCGATAAAGACCTGACCAAGGCCTGTAGTAAGCTTGGTTAGGCATTACAGGAGTTAACACTAAGACCGAGGGGTCTTAGAGAGCCCTCTAGCGGGGCGAATAGAGCTAGATCGAGCCTTGGGAAAGCTAGATCGAGCAGGACTGAAGCTAAGCAAGAGACCGAAAGGTCTGTCTGGTCCTCCTAGAGAGGCCAAGAGAAAGTACGAGAAGCTAACTAAAGCTTGATC
>NW_027450337.1:52500-55803 GCF_964194025.1 Convolutriloba macropyga | reverse complement strand
TCTTACACCATTTTGCCAGCCCAATTCTTACAAAATTCCTCCCATTGAAGCCCATTGTAGCCCACTCCTATTTTGCAATTTTGGCTAAGAGTTAATTTTCTCAAAAGTCTTCCCGTTGCAGATTGCAGTCCCTCAGGTAAAATTACCCCCTCACACTCGCATCAATTTACCACCCCCCCCCCCCCCCCCCCTATAGACAAATTATCTCCCCCCCCCCAATTCACAAAAAAATGGGAGGGCTTTGGCTTCAGTTGCATAAACAAAGAGATCCCGTTTTGTGTGACCTGCAGCTATCCTAGCAGAGTTTGGAGTTTGATACCTCCACCAAGGTAGACCCTCACGTACTCTGTTTTTGCATTTTTTGGGTTATATTGATAAGCCGATCCAAATAATCTGAGCTCAGAAAAGATATTCTGAGCTCCAAATAATCAGAGCTCTCCTTACAGAAACAGAAAAGATATTTAATAGATTCGGATCAACTTACCCCTTCTCTAAATGCCCTTCTTGCACTCATTTTGATGGTGAAAAAATTGCAGTTTCCATCTGTTGAACAATCAAAGTTCTTCCGTGATGAGTTGGAGCAGAAACACTTTTGTCTCATCGGATTCAGATTCACATACTGGTATCCTCGTCCCAAACAGAAAAGAGCACAGTCTCGCGAGTCCAGTTTGAGAACTGGATTTCCAGAACTAGAGTTGGCACAGCCAACAATTTCAATTGTTTTAACTGCTAAACCCACAGCTAAATCTTCAAGAACTTGCTTAACGTAAACTGAATCAGAGGTCACTCTTTCCTGCATATCTGAGAAAACGTTGTTGTCAGGCTTTCTGTCATCAAAGGAATCATATTTCCAGAAGAAAATACACAAAACCGAGATAAAATAGATCAATTTGCGTTGTTTACGAAATCTCATTTTTGTTAATAATATTCCGACGCACCTTCGCACTGAAAAAATGCTAGCCATAGCGAGAAAAATAACAAGATCACTAAACTATTTTATAAACTTATTTTAGCCTATAGACTAATCATTTTGATTGACTATCATGTGGCTTGTGAAAAAAAAACAGAAATTTGAATTAACCTCTCGTGTATGAAGAAAACCCTTGCTCACGTTAGATATAATTATATTAAAAAAACAAAGGGGAAATAGATATTGAGTAAAATCATCGCAAAAAATTATACGATTAAAATTGGAATATAACGATTTGTTGGATATGAGCTAACTAAGCACACGAAAATCAAGACAAGCTATTTTGTGCACACATTTAGGAATAAAAAGTTAGCAAATATTGAATCCATCATTTAGCATGTAAAACATCAATATTAAACTGGAAGTGAGCTTCATGCAAGATCTTGTAAGTTCTTGTAATATTCCGTAAGACCGTTAAAAAAGCGTTACTTTTTACATTTGTTTGAAAAGTTTTTTAAGACAATTTTAAAAATGTGTGAGACAAAAAATTCTGACAAAATTTTTAATCTTCCGACTAACATGCAGTACAACCTTTCATCTTATAAAGTGGCAAACTCTTCGAATTGACCTGCTCAATTGAACTTTTTGAGAAATTGAAGATCAGAAATTTTCATTTGCGTGAAATTAAACTTTTTCAATTAAAATTTTACCGATTGATAATAATAGACTAAATGAAAAAAGTATTATAGTTTAAATTTTTTCAATAATAGAGCAAATTGTTGTAAAATAGTAATAATAACAATAATAATAATAATAATAATAATAATAATAATAATAATAATAATAAAAAAAAAAATAATAATAATAATAATAATAATAATAATAATAAAAATAATAATAATAATAATAATAATAATAATAATAATAATAGTAATAATAATAATAATAATAATAATAATAATAATAAATATAATAATAATAATAATAATAATAATAATAATAATAATAATAACAATAATAAAAACAAAAATAATGATAATAAAAATAATAAAAATAATAATAATAATAATAATAATAATAATAATAACAATAATACTAATAATAATAATAATAATAATAAAAATAATAATGATAATAATAATAGCAATAATAATAATAATAATAATAATAATAATAATAATAATAATAATAATAATAATAATAACAATAATAATAATAATAATAATAATAATAATAATAATAATAATAATAATAATAATAATAATAATAATAGTAATATTAATAATAATACTAATAATAATAATAAAAATAATAATAATAATAATAATACTAATAATAACAATAATAAAAATAATAATAATAACAATAAAAATAATAATTATATTACTACTATTAATAAAAATAATAATAATAATAATAATAATAATAATAATAATAATAATAATAATAATAATAATATTAATAATAAAATAATAATAGAAATAATAATAATAATAGTTATTATTATTATCCGATACAGCTGGTACGAAGCAAAAGCTAATTTTGGCTGTACCAGATGTATGAAAAATTTAAAGCACACCGTACCGTCCGTAGAGCCGTTCAAACTTTCTCAAAACCTTAAAATTGTTCCATCTTTCGTTTCAGGTGTTCATAGGAGGCCACAGGCAGTTGTCTAACCCCAGCTAGGTTTTTTTTTCAATTAGTGTGCAGTTGTTTACCACATCAAGAATTCGATACATCCAGTACAGTCGTTTTTTGGCCTATAGGTTAGATAAATTGCTGTCATTGAGATGCGTATTTGTATTATATATGTGATCGTTAGCAATTTCCATGGGTTTTTTTATCCGTTTCCAAACACAATCATTTGTTCACTATAATTTTCCTGCATTCTCCTGTTTTTCTCAGAAAACTCCATTTCTTTCAGATACATTTGGTACAACCAATCAATCTTTGAACAAATTGAAATTTGGTTGAAAAATGGAGCTTGGAGAAGAAAATGGAACCAATAAGGAAAAGAATTACTTGGTTATTGAAACGAACTGCGAAACAGATGGGATCGTAGGAGCTGCCAATTTGATAATGAACACCGAAGAAAATCTCACTGTGGACGAAGCGCTTCTTGATACGACCGACGATCTGTTGAATCTTTCTTTGTTCATGAATCCAGCACCCGAAACTGAAATTGGACCAGCAGAAGTAGCTGAAGTTAATATCACTAATAAAAATGCTGATATTTTAAAGGCGACTGAGCCTGCAAAGAGACGACAAAAACGAAAAGGGCTGGGGCGACGGATAGCTCAACCTAAGACAAAGGCTTGTATTCTGTGCAACTGGCCCCTCAATAACATGAGACAGCACTTGGAAAAGTACGATAGTATTAGCCACCGAGTTCG
>NW_027450337.1:45000-50000 GCF_964194025.1 Convolutriloba macropyga | reverse complement strand
CTCAATCAACGTGGACTACCTCCTTAAGCAAAAGCCAGAAATAAAAGACCTCACCTACCCAACAGAACCCACATACGAACCCCCTACAGAACACGAAACACAGGCACAACACAGAGAGCGTGACCTGAGAAACAACAAACGGAAAGTAGACTGGGAGAATGAGTGCAAACAAATCGCATTCAAAGGCCCAATTGTTGATGGTATCCCATGAGACGAGGCAGACCTAAAAATTAGGAGCCTCATCTACCTCAGTTTGGGAACCGAAGGACAACGAATCTACCAGCAACGATACCCACACTCAGATATTGGACACATAACAGTATTTGAGTTAGCCCACGAATTATCCCTGTCCTTCACACAACCACGTAACATAACCTACGACCGATTTCTCCTGTTCAGCTGCAAAACAGAAGCAGAACAAAAGTTTCCACTGCCGTCTCAAAAGCCCTAGGCACAAAGTGCCGCCTAGGAACAGTTGGAGAAGATCTTATCAAAGATATCTTCATAGCATTCGTGACAAATACAGAAAGACAGCGGGAACTATTAATGGAAACGCAAACCGCTAATCAAGTGCTACAATTCGCACTAAATCGCGAACGTGGCCAAGAAAATCAAAAAGCGATCAATACCCAACTAAACCGCAACCCCCTAAACGCTTTTGACCAAATATCACACATAATACCCAGCCAGAGAAACGAAGCATATAACCAGATAACACGACCTCGTACACCAGTTCGGAACTCCCTACCACAACGCAACACTAACATAACGAACCCATGCCGACGATGTGGAATACAATTCACACCAGAACACCTACTAATATGTCCGACAAAGAAAGTCCAATGCAACCTTTGCAAAAAAATCGGACACTTCTGCAAAGTGTGCAGATCAGCAAAACTCATGTGGCAAACACGACAAATAAGACCCCAACAAAGTACATTCCAACAAAACATCCCACAAACCCGACGGGTACGCAACATAAGAACAACGAAACTCGACCAACAGCACCCACCCCATAACCAAGATACCCAATCGGAGAACAATGACAAAACCATAGACCTGGAGAACACATTCTTCACACAAGAAGTGTTCGACAGCTGGAATGCTGTCAATTTTATTAAACCAAAAACATTCAACAACGTCCAACCAAGCAATTATTCACCCACCCTAACGGACGAAATCTGGGTAAAAACAACCTCAGACGGTAAAGACATTGAGTGGCTTGCAGACACAGGTAGCCCAAGCAGCTTCATCGGAAAAAAAGAAGCTAATAGAATACTTCAAGAATGCAAATCAGCCAAAAGGAAAGACTCGAACAAGTGCCAGACAAAAATACAGACGCTTCAACAACATAGAGATCCCAATCGCAGGAGCAATCCAACTGAAACTAAGATCAGGTCAATGGGAAGCAGTCAACAACGAAATCCTCGTGGTAAACTCAAACACTGTCAACCTACTAGGACGTGACACCCTCGGGAAGCTCGGATTCACACTCTCCCAAAATAAAGGTAAAAATATAAACACTATCCAGTCGGACAATGCAATACAAATCAAATTCATAAAACAATTCCCCCACCTATGCACCCGCTTGGGCAAATCTAAAAATCACATCGCCAAGTCTACTTTGAAACAAAACATACGCGCATTCCAACATAAAGGTCGAAGAGTACAACTACACCTCACAGATAAAGTAGACAAGGAAATTCGACACCTTTTAGACACGAACCAAATAATCAAACTTGAAAAATGCTCCGACAAAGTCTTCATAAGTCCCGTAGTTATTACAGTAAAACACGACCAATCCATCAAACTAGAACTAGACTCCAAACTGCTAAACGACGCTATCGAAAAAAAATATATACCAAATGCAATCAATCGACAGTCTCAT
This sequence comes from Convolutriloba macropyga, assembly GCF_964194025.1. Taxonomy (NCBI): domain Eukaryota; kingdom Metazoa; phylum Xenacoelomorpha; order Acoela; family Convolutidae; genus Convolutriloba; species Convolutriloba macropyga. The sequence goes on along the minus strand of NW_027450337.1, from coordinate 48,112 downwards.
GGATTCAGTAGCTAAATATATCTCAGACAACATAAGCAAAACAGGTAATTTCCTATTCTCCAAAATAGACCTCAAATAGGCATATAGCCAACTACCCCTACAGCCGGAAATCAGAAAACATTGCAACTTCAATATCCTCGGGGGCAAATCCACGGGAACATACCAATTCATAAGCGGATTTAACCGACTATCAGATATGCCCGCAGCATTCCAAAAAACGCTTAATAAAACACTCGAAAACATCGACAACAAGTTCAACTTTCTCGACGACATCCTAATCATAACAAAGGGCACACCCGACGATCACGACTTAGAGATAAATAGAGTCCTCTCAAGACTTGACAAAGAAAATCTGGCAATTAGAAAAGTGCGAATTCGCAAAACCAACAATAACTTGGCTTGGTTACAAAATTACCCAATCGGGATTTTCACCAACCTTGAAAAAAAAAGACAGATTCGATACTCAACCTAAAACCCCCAAATACATTCAAACAATTTCGCTCCCGGATGGGCTCCATACACCAGCTCATAAAATTTATACCAAACCTAGCCATCTTACTTAACCCAATAAGACCCCTACTCAAAAAAGAAAACATAAAAAATAACAAAATTCAATGCCTAAATTCGCATACAACTACCCTCGATAAAGTAAAAGCGGAAATATCAAAAATTACGGAGAAAAAACATTTCGACTAAACAAGCAAGCCACACAGGCCTTGGGGCCGTCCTAGAACAACAGTATCCGGTAGGGTGGTTCCCAATCGCATACGTCAGTCTATTTCTAAATGAAGCAGAAATTAATTACAGCACAAATGAACTAGAACTACTTTCGGCGGTTCGGGCTACATACCACTTCAAATATTACCTACTAGGATCCAAATTCGAACTCATCACAGACCACACAGCTCTACTCTCAGCACTAAAACCCAATCGGGCCAATAAATCCCGACAAAGCAGACTTACACACTGGGTAGACAAACTACTCCCATATATTTTTACCATCAATCATTTACCGGGGAAAGACTTTCAAGGATTACCTAAGCAGAAACCTCACATAAATCCCCCCATAAGTGCAGACGACGAACTCTTCGTCATAAACAGAATAAACGAATTTACATTTACACTACTCAACGAAGAAAGAAAGCACAAAATTTTGACCAATCAAAACACTCCATTCGGACACACGCATAAATAACATGACTCAATAAGCGAAATTTACCCAACACAAAATAAAGCGAACGCTTTTTGCCATTTCTCTAACCATAAACAGTCGCACTCCAATTCTCTATCTAATCCAAACTTTCTTAATCAAAATTCATCGTACAACATTAATCCTTCTTGTAATTAATCACATCAACTCCTTTCCAAATTCAAAAAACCTTACTACTTCTTTATTTCACAAATTCATTAACATTCAACACAAAAACCCCCCAATTAAAATCAACGTAGTTACGAGAAATAAACCTTATACAAATACATTCGATAGACCCATAATTAAACTCGCTAGAAAACCCAACAGAAGCAAAGACATGAACTCTCATATTCCTAACCAACCAATCTCCGTAGCTATCCAAACGGACGCAAACACCCCATCCACCAACGTAGGCCAAGGCCGAGAACCAATTGACGAGACAAAACATGCACTACTCTTCGAATTTGAGACCGAAACCCCCCCTGATTATCGCCGCAATTTATCTCGTGTATTCGGCGAAGAGTTCCTAGCCGAAGCGACCCTGAGAGACAAAAACCTCCAAGCAATAATTAGATTCGTTAAAGCCCACAAATGGGATGAATTAAAGCAATTCTCAAAGTATTACTACAGCCTACGCAACGACTTAGCCGTAGCCCAATCGGGATGCCTGTTATACGACGGAAAATTAGTTATCCCTTACCAGCTCCAGAACTTAGTCATAAATGCAGCACACCGCACCCAGCCGGATCAAGTTGGGATGATCCGATAAGCAAACCTTATCTGGTTCCCCCAGGTACACCGCACGATCGCTCTACAATCAGAGAACTGCAGACAATGCCTGGACCAAGGTAAGAACCTGAAACCGATAATGCCCAAATCAAAACTAGGCCAACTACCTAGACTAAGCGAACCTAACGAAGAAATTCAATTAGACTTTGCTGGACTTATAGTAGACACAAAAAGTCCTAACAACGAACACTATATCTTAGCAGCGGTCGATCGCTTCTCCCGCTACCCATCAGCAATAGTGCACACAAATTGCGACACACAAACAGCAAGAGAATTCCTTAACCAATACTGCACGTTTCAAGGCATACCGCGCAGCATCCTCTGCGACCAAGCACAAGCTTTTAAATCTAGAGCATTTGAAATCTATTGTAAAGGGAAAAACATCAAACTCATCTTCTCCCCCACCCATGACCACCGCGCCTCCGGCATGGTAGAGCGCCTCATACAAACATTGAAACGAAGAATTGCCACAATGAATATCGATCCCATAGGGGACAACACTACCATAGTGGAAAAATTATCAGAAATAATTGAATCAATATGACTAATACCCAACAGGGTAACCAAAATACCACCCTTCGAAGCACACCTCGGCAGACCTAAAATCACAGAACTTTCCAACCTCTTAACAAATCCTAACTCTAATAGACTGTCATACAACAACATAAAATCTTTCTACTTAGACAAACGACTACTCCAAAATCCAACCCTGACGCCAGCTGCAATCTGGGACCGGGACACCAACTCCGAAATCAATCTGGACATCCAATATAAATCGGAAGATATTACCCAACAGGAGTCACCTTCCGATGACGCCAAGATGTCAGATTCGTCGGACTCAGACAACATCCCACTCAAACCAGCCCAAAAAGGTGCAATAACTCCGTCTAAATTTAAATTTCAGATAGGAGATAAGACAACCATAATTGACCAAACACGGCGCAACCTAGCACATAAAACCATTAGAAGAAAAAACCTCGAACCTAGAGGAACACTAAAACCTCTATGGTCTATCATAACATACGGAACAATTGTTGACTATACCCCCCACACAATTACCATCAACACAGATAATCGGAAAAACACTGTAATACGCAACAACGACATAGCCATATCCTCCGAAAAACGCAA
>NW_027450337.1:37500-40000 GCF_964194025.1 Convolutriloba macropyga | reverse complement strand
CAGACATGCCGGCAACATTCCAAAAAACAATAGATGTAACACTCCAAAACTGTCACAACAAATTTGCATTCTTAGACGACATATTGGTTATAACGAAGGGAAATTTATCCGACCATGAAAATGAAATAGACAAAATATTACACCAATTGGACAAAGAAAACCTAGCAATAAAACTACAAAAATGTGATTTCGCAAAGAAAGAAATAACATGGTTAGGATTCCAAATAACACCAACTGGTATAACTCCAACAAAACGGAAATGTGACTCAATAAAAAAATAGAAATACCAAAGACACTCAAACAACTAAGATCTATCATGGGATGCATACATCACGTAATAAAGTTTACACCAAAACTCGCAGAACTATCAGAACCACTACGTCCACTACAATAAAAAAACAACACAAAATCACAAAACAAACTAGATTGGAAAGACCAAGACACCACAGCATTTGAACAAATAAAAAGACAAATAACAAATATTACGGAAAACAAACACTTCGACATCAATAAAGAAACAAGAGTCAAATGCGACGCAAGCAGAAAAGGATTAGGTGCAGCTCCAGAACAAAAACACAACTCCATTTGGAAACCAGTAGCATATGCAAGCAGATTCTTAAACAAATTGGAAGATAGATATAGCACAAATGAACTGGAACTACTAGCAATCGTATGTGCATTAGAACACTTCAAATATTACCTTTACGGCAACAAATTTACACTACAAACAGATCATCAAGCACTACTGTCAGCATTAAAAAATAACCGAGGAAATAAAATATATCAATGTAGATTATCCAGATGGGTAGACAGACTACTACCATTTAACTTCAACATCGAACATATTCCAGAAAAAAATATGGGTTTTGTGGATTACCTAAGTAGAAATCCATCTGGTAAACTATCACCGGAAAGTGAAGATGACGAAAAATTCATCATAAATACAATACACGAAATAAAACACGTATGGTTAAAAGACATAATAAAACCAAGCGATATTGTAAAATCAACTGGTAGTCACAACCAGTTGGCGGAGAGAAAGCAATTAGAACACAATGACGTGACACACGCTAAAGAGAACACGCTAATCGAACAACACGCTTTTTGCCTTAACACTACTAAGAACTAGTAGCTTATTACTGAACAAAATTCCAATTCACATAACAACACAAAATTAACTGCCATTACAACAAGAATTAATCCTAACAGAAATACATTTGAAATCAGAATTAAAAAAAGAAAGCGCGCGCCGAATAAAAAATGACTCCAAATGGAACCACAGCATCCCCCACTACTGATTTATCCCTAAACAAAAAAATAACGTGACAATAGCACTCAAACAGACGCAGAGTCAAATAAAGGAAAAGGAATTATCCCAATTCAAAATGAAAAAAATGACAAATTATTTACAGCCATCGATGACTTACCAACACCAGATTATAGAAAAAAACTTAACAAGGGTTTTCAACGAAGAGTTTCTGGCGAAACACTCAGAGAAAGATCTAGGCCCCATTATAGACAAGGTCAATAAACAAGATTTGTTCTCCTTGAAACAAACAAACCCCATTTTCCATAAATTCGACGCGATTTATCCGTTACACCAACTGGTTGTTTGCTATTCAATAATAGACTAGTTATTCCTACCAAGTCACGTCCCCTTGTACTTCAAACTATTCATAGTAAGCACCCCGGTCAAACGGGTATGCTTGCATTAGCTCGCCTTATCTGGTACCCGCATATCCACAGCGAAATCGTCGCTCAAGCGCAAAGCTGCCGCCACTGCATCGATTAAGTTAAAAACTTAAAACCAATTCTTGCAAAGAACAACCTAGGCACACTAAGCGAATTATCCGAACCTAACGAAGAAATCCAAATGGATTTCGCAGGTCCAATCCCATTTAAAAACAACACACAAAACAATTACATATTAGTACCTGTAGACAGACCTTCACGATTTCCACACGCGGAAACATTCAATAAGTGTGACACAAACACAACAATAGAATATCTAGAAAGTTATTGCAGATTACACGGCATACCACGATCAATAAGATGTGACCAAGCACAACCTTTCAAAGCAAAAGAATTTGAATTACTCTGTAAAAATAGAAACACAAAACTAATACTGGCACCAGCTGGTGACCATAGAGGGACAGGAATGGTAGAAAGGCTAATACAAACAATTAAAAACGATTAGCTCTACTCGACGTAGATCCCAACTGGTCATCAGTAACTTTAGCAAATCGGGTAGCAAACATTATTGAAAAAATCAGGTTAATACCAAACTCCACAACAAAAATAACCCCATTCGAAGCAAACTTCGGACAAAAACCCAACACAGAAATCTCCAACATCACAACAAAACCATCAAAACACAACCTCACATACAAAAACTTAACCAATAAATGTTTAGACAAAAAGATACTGTCACAGAATGCCCTCACAATGGAGGAAATATGGAGAAGAGACTGCAACTCAGCGGACGAGCTTGACATAAGGT
>NW_027450337.1:27500-32500 GCF_964194025.1 Convolutriloba macropyga | reverse complement strand
AAATTTAATCCGCCCAACGGAGTTTAACCCACAAAAGATTGATCAAATAAACAAAAATACAAACGGGGAGTTCTGGGTCGAAACAACTACGAAAGCAGGAAAAATCCAGTGGCTAGCAGATACAGGTTCACCCCGTTCATTTATTAACACACAAAAAGCATTAGAACTCTCAAACAAAATCGACAATGCATTAATACATCCGTACAACGAGGAAACAAGATACCGATGCTTTAACAACAACGACATCGCAATCAAAGGTGTACTCCACATGGAGCTAAAATCTGGATCCTGGAACGCCAAAAACTGCAGGATACTAGTCGTTGACAACAAAACGAACAACATCATGGGACGAGATGTACTGGCCAAACTTGGAATTACATTGAAAGCAGAGAAACCTCATGGTAAGCAAGTTCACACTATTTTAAATATTCAAACAGAGAAAAACATTATTATGTGGATATTCCAAAAATATCTACATTTGTGTACACGATTAGGTCGATCAAAGAACCATATTGCCAAATCATTATTCAGACAAAACTATACTCCATCTCAACACAAGGGTCGAAGAGTCCCACTTCACCTATTGGACAAAGTGGACCTCGAACTGAAGAAATTAATTGACGATGGACAAATAATAAAATTAGAAAAATGACCTATTTATAAGCCCTGTGGTAAGCACAGTGAAAAAAGACAAAAGCGTCAAGATAGCCCAAGACTCGAAAAAATTAAACGACGCCATCCATAAAAACAAATATCAAATGCAAAGCATTGACCACCTAATAGACTCAGTGGCAGTCTACATATCCGAACGGAGAAACCTACCCGGAAAATACTTCTTCCCAAAAATTGATCTAAAGTATGCATATAGTCAAATACCATTGGACGAAAACATACAAAAACACAAGGAGTTGGTACATGAACTTTCGTTAACATTTACTCGACCTAGGAACCTAACATTTGACAGATTCCAGTTCTTTCGAGCCCTCCAACAGAGTAACGAATCACTGGAGACATTCTATAGTAGACTCCGAGAACTCGGATCACACGCAAAACTAGAACATCTCGAAGAAGATCTCGTCAAAGATTTGTTCATATCGAACATGCAAAGTTCCAACATCCAAATGGAGTTGTTGTCGGGAGTATGAACGGCCCAACAAGTCCTCAACTTGGCCGTCAACAGAGAGAGGACTAGCCAATCAACAAGAAATACAAAAAGCACATTCCAACTGGAACACAGTATCTTACGTAAGACAGAACAAACAAAGAAACAATATACACATACAAAATCAAAATGTACAAAATCAAAAAATAACTCCATGCAGAAAATGCGGAAACCCTTTCAGTATGGTACATTTACAAATATGTCCAGCAAAAAACACGCAGTGCAATATTTGCAAAAAGGTAGGACACTTTGCCTCCCGATGCACAGCGAAAATGCCAGAAAGAAGAACACCACGCAAACAACAGCTAACAACACCAGGCCAGTACGCAACGCCCCAAACAAAAAGAGTCAGACATGTGAAACCCGAAAACAATCCAGAGGACTCAACAGAAGAAAGCGTAGACGCAGAAGCGGCTCTCTACATTAAAGAACTCCACGAAGACTGGGCGAATATAAATTTAATCCGCCCAACGGAGTTTAACCCACAAAAGATTGATCAAATAAACAAAAATACAAACGGGGAGTTCTGGGTCGAAACAACTACGAAAGCAGGAAAAATCCAGTGGCTAGCAGATACAGGTTCACCCCGTTCATTTATTAACACACAAAAAGCATTAGAACTCTCAAACAAAATCGACAATGCATTAATACATCCGTACAACGAGGAAACAAGATACCGATGCTTTAACAACAACGACATCGCAATCAAAGGTGTACTCCACATGGAGCTAAAATCTGGATCCTGGAACGCCAAAAACTGCAGGATACTAGTCGTTGACAACAAAACGAACAACATCATGGGACGAGATGTACTGGCCAAACTTGGAATTACATTGAAAGCAGAGAAACCTCATGGTAAGCAAGTTCACACTATTTTAAATATTCAAACAGAGAAAAACATTATTATGTGGATATTCCAAAAATATCTACATTTGTGTACACGATTAGGTCGATCAAAGAACCATATTGCCAAATCATTATTCAGACAAAACTATACTCCATCTCAACACAAGGGTCGAAGAGTCCCACTTCACCTATTGGACAAAGTGGACCTCGAACTGAAGAAATTAATTGACGATGGACAAATAATAAAATTAGAAAAATGACCTATTTATAAGCCCTGTGGTAAGCACAGTGAAAAAAGACAAAAGCGTCAAGATAGCCCAAGACTCGAAAAAATTAAACGACGCCATCCATAAAAACAAATATCAAATGCAAAGCATTGACCACCTAATAGACTCAGTGGCAGTCTACATATCCGAACGGAGAAACCTACCCGGAAAATACTTCTTCCCAAAAATTGATCTAAAGTATGCATATAGTCAAATACCATTGGACGAAAACATACAAAAACACTGTAATTTTAATATATTAGGAGGCCGAGCAACAGGTACATACCGATTTATCAACGGATTCTATGGACTTACAGATATGCCGGCAACATTCCAACCTAAATGACGAAAACTTAGCGATAAATTTACAAAAATGCGAATTCGCAAAAGAAGACATAGTATGGTTAGGATTTAAATTAACTCCAAATGGAGTAACCCCAACAAAACCCAAATGCGAGGCGATACTAAAATTAGAGGAACCAAAAACTCTAAAACAATTAAGATCTTTTATGGGTTGTATACACCATCTCATAAAATTCCTACCTAACCTTCAACATATATCCGAACCACTAGGTCCACTTCTATCAAAGGCAAACACAAAATCGCAAAACAAACTCTACTGGAACGACACCCATACAGAGGCGTTCAATAAAATAGAAGCTCAAATTCAAAGCATTACTGAAAACAAGCATTTCGACACAAACAAACAAACACGAGTCCGTTGCGACGCAAGCAAAAAAAGACTCGGAGCTTGTTTAGAACAAAAACACGAAAACATATGGAAACCCGTAGCAAACGCAAGCAGATTTCCAAATAAACTAGAAGAAAGATACAGCACTAATGAACTAGAATTACTAGCAGTCGTATGGTCCTTAGAACATTTCAAATATTATCTTTACGGCTCACAATTCTTACTCCAAACGGATGATCAAGCGCTACTTTCAGCACTGAAAGAAAACAGGGGGAATAAAACCTATCAAACTAGACTGACACGCTGGGTAGACCGTCTACTCCCATTCCATTTTACAGTTGAACATGTCCCTGGCAAAAATATGGGTTTCGCCGATTAATTAAGCAGAAATCCATCAGGAGTAGCACCTAGTCCAAACACAGAGGACAACAACTTTGTATTAAACGCAATAGACGAAATCAAATTCAATCTAATTAAGAATGACTTAACTCCAAACGGAGTAAACGCGCATAGCTCAGACACAAAACAAGTCTACACTAATGACGTCATATATCTCAATCAAACACACAGCGATCAAAACAACGCTTTTAGCCTTAATACACACAGATTGCAGTCGCACTCATTTCATCCCAACGTATTAATCTCTTCAAAATTCAATTCACAAAAAGTCCAAACATTTTCAGCAAACTGTATTAATCCCGAAATAGTAGCCATAACAACGCGAAATAACCCAAATAAAGAAACTTATTCCATTCCTATTCTAAAACGTCCACGTGCCCCCAACAAAAAACTCCAAATGGAGACAGAAACTTATCAACCCAAAAATTTAGTGAATTCAAGCACACAAACAGAGGGTCACTCAAATAAAGGACGCGGCTTAGACCCAATAGATCCCTCGAAACATCAAGAATTATTTACAGCCCATGCGGACATCCCTACCCCAGCTTGCCGAGAAAACTTGAATAAAGTATTTAATGAGGAATTTATAGTTGTAGCCTCAAGCAAAGAACTAAAACCAATCATAGATTTAGTACTCGCAAAAAATTGGGAAGATCTAAAGAAAGTGAACCCTATTTATTACCGTATACAACGAGATTTATTTGTTTCCCCTTTAAGCTGTCTAATTTATGACAACCGATTAGTTATCCCGAACAATTAAAAAATCATGGTTATGGACGCAATTCATCGAAAACATCCAGGTCAAGCGGGCATGTTATCATTGGCCAAACTAGTCTGGTGGCCTCACATCCACTCGGATATCACGTCTAAAGCACAAGGATGTTGACATTGCATTGACAAAGGTAAAAACCTAAAAGCACTTATATCAAAAAATAACCTAAGCCTACTTCCACCTCTAGTCGAACCGAACCAGGAAACTCAAATGGACTTCGCAGGTCCAATCCCGTATAAAGAAAACACACAAAACAATTACATCTTAGTAACAGTAGATCGACTATCTAGATATCCTCATGCAGAAACATTTCATAATTGCGATACTGAAACAGTTATAGACTATTTAGAGAGGTATTGCAAACCACACGGAATACCACGTTCAACAAGATGCGACCCAGCCCAAGCAATCAAAGCAAAATAATTTGAAATACTTTTTAAAAACAAAAACATAAAACTAATCTTGGCTCCAGCTGGAGATCACTGAGGCACAAGCATGGTCGAACGCTTAATTCAAACAATAAAACGCAGACTAGCTGTACTCGACATAGACCCCGACTGGAGTAACGAAACTTTGAGCTCTAGACTAGCAAATATAATAGAAAACATTAGACTAATTCCTAATAGAACAACAAAAACAACTCCATTCGAAGCACACTTCGGTAGAAAACCAAACACCGAATTGTCGAATATACTAAGCAAACCATCTTCAAAAAACCCGAATTACAACAAACTCAAATTGCGTTGTTTAGACAAGAAGTTGCTCCGCCACAACGTACTGACTCCAGAAGAGATGTGGAGGCGAGACGGTCTATCAGAGGAAGAACTAGACATTCAATACTCCTCATGCCCTCCCCCGGTCACA
>NW_027450337.1:0-22500 GCF_964194025.1 Convolutriloba macropyga | reverse complement strand
TTAGTTTTTTGGCATTTTGTTCTAATTTGGCCCTGCTCTTGTCGATGGAGGTATCAAAATTGAAAAGAAAACAGCATTGAGAGCATATTGTATAATTTCAGTTTCATTGTCAACTCCTGTTGCCATATCAGTATGATACAGATCATATCATTTATATACAGATTTTTCACTAAAACACAGATTTGAATTTAGTTATAAGAGCTTTTCTTTTAAAAGATAGACAAAATAATTCCCGGACTGAAAGATTTTTAAAAAATTAAAACAAACTTCAAGTTATTACTCTGAAAAACTTCCAGAAAATGGGCTTAAATTCTCGAACTTGTTGCCTACTCAATTATTGTGTGATTATATTTTGTCCATTATTGCTGTTTTGATTCTTTGCAATTTCTTTGCAAATTTGATTCTTTTAGATTCTGAACTAATAGAAGTGTTAAAAACGTTACAACGAATAAACATTGATGCAAAACAGGTTTCAATGACAAGATTCTAGAGAGAGTTAACGATTTCAAATTTACTGTTTGCTTACATCGCTAATAAAACGAACGTCCAGCCATTTTGTGCCTGAAAAGCGGTCCGTTCAAAAAGTTTTAAATACAACTAACTACGTGTGGTGTTTAAAGCTCCAATCAAGGCGTCAGGATAATAGAGTTGGTCAATTGCAACACAATTTAATCATATTGAAAGCATTTAATGTCAGATGGCAAACGTTTTTTTTTCAACTTTTGCAAAACCAGCTTGTTTCGTCGCTTTCTTTGTTTGAATTTTTTTTTCAATCCAATCGAATAGAATGTTTCAAGAAATTGCAGTAGATCAAAAATACTACTTTTCATTGAGGTCCGTTCCTGTGTCAAAGATTTTTTAGATGTGGATGCCCCCACGTTAGTTCATTTTCTAAATCACAGTGAAAGTCATAATTAAAACTAAAATCACCGTCAATATAGTTTTTAGTTGAAACTGAGTTCGATTTCTCAGACACAATAATTGTACAGGACTATGTTGATCAATGAATGGGCTGATTTTTTTTGTAAAAAATCCAATGTGTGAAAAGCCTATTTGACCTATTTAATTTGGTTTCTATATTAGATAGAATTTACCCTAGAATTCGCTATTTAAAAAAATTCAAGGCCCAGATGAATTAAAATAAGGTTTTAAAACGTTGCATCGAATGAACTTTGCAAAACCGGTTTCAATGACAAGATTCGCGAGAGAGTGTTAGAATTCATACTTTCTCGTTGCTGACATGGCTAATAATACAAATGTCGAACAATTTTCTGCCTAAAAAGCGCTCTGTTCAAAATCTTTTCAGTATAATCGACGACCTCTGGTGTTTTGAAAAAAGTTGCCTTGATTGTTCGAAACAAGAATTGATCAAAATGAAGAAAGAAAACGAGATTTTTTTTTGTTTGCTTCTGGAACGGATAATTGTGAGCAGTATAATCTCTTCATAACATTTATCCACTCAAAAATTGGAAAGTGACATGATGAAAAACATCCTTTAAAAAATTCTACCTAAATTTTTCCGCCAACAATCCACTGCTTTTATATAACAAATTCACACTTTTCAATGGTTTTTTCAGCAGAAAAATCTAACTAAAGCAGTGAACGCTCGCTGAGAGAGTTGAATGCATTATGGGCACCCTAGGAGAAAATTTTACAAACCCATTTTATATATTTATAAATTTCTGTAAATTACGGTAAAAGTTTACAAACAATTGCAAACTAAGGAAAAAATTTAGAAATAATTGACAATTATTTGCAATTATTATGCATTATTAACCAATTATTTATAAATTGAATTTACAAATTTTTGCAAACAATGTATTAGTTTATGACAAGGGAAGCTCTAAATTAAGGCAATGTGATATCCAGCCTGATAAAATGGACTTAGTTGCTTCTCGTGCATATCACCATGTCCATTTTGGTACTGGCGAGTCCAATTAAATTTTTAGCTATGATCATGTCACTCTATACACTTGTCAGTGTTGGCCAGGCATTGTATGGCCATGTCTTGGACAAAACATGCAACTCCAAATCCAAATCTTGAAAGCATACAAGTTTTTATCGAGGGCTTGGCCAAGACATCAAATATATAGCCAAATCGTGGCCAGAACATACAAGTGTAATTGAAAATCTTGGCCAAAACGAGGCAGTCTTGTCGATTTATATACTGATTAATGGATATTTGATCTTAATATTTGCAATTATTATGCATTATTAACCAATTATTTATAAATTGAATTTACAAATTTTTTGCAAATAATGTATTAGTTAATGACTAGAGAAACTCTAAGCTAGGGCAATGTGATATCGAGCCTAATAAAATGGACTTTGTTGCTTCCCGTGCATATCACCATGTCAATTTTGGTACTGGAAAGTCCAATTAAATTTTGAGCTATGATCATGTCACTCTATACACTTGTCAGTCTTGGCCAGGCATTGTATGGCCATGTCTTGGACAAAACATGCAACTCCAAATCCAAATCTTGAAAGCATACAAGTTTTTATCGAGGGCTTGGCCAAGACATCAAATATATAGCCAAATCTTGGCCAGAACATACAAGTGTAATTGAAAATCTTGGCCAAAACGTGGCAGTCTTGTCGATTTATATACTGATTAATGGATATTTGATCTTAATATTTGCAATTATTATGCATTATTAACCAATTATTTATAAATTGAATTTACAAATTTTTTGCAAATAATGTATTAGTTAATGACTAGAGAAACTCTAAGCTAGGGCAATGTGATATCCAGCCTAATAAAATGGACTTTGTTGCTTCCCGTGCATATCACCATGTCAATTTTGGTACTGGCAAGTCCAATTAAATTTTGAGCTATGATCATGTCACTCTTCACACTTGTCAGTTTTGGCCAGGCATTGTATGACCATGTCTTGGACAAAACATGCAACTCTAAATACAAATCGTGAAAGCATACAAGTTTTTATCGAGGTCTTGGCCAAAACATCAAGTATAAAGCAAAATCTTGGCAAGAAAATGCAAGTGTAATTGAAAATCTTGGCCCAAACGTGGCAGTCTTGTCGATTTATATACTGATTAATGGATATATGATCTTGAAGACCATTGTTTGTTTTCTCCTCAATGTGGCGTGATACTCACAATTACATAAGTATCACAGTGCAATTTTTTTTCATTTCTGTTTTTTATGGTTTTAGGAACTGGACTTTGAAAAAAAGTCAGTTACCAATGAACAATTAAATCAGGAATCATGTTTTCCAGCATTAAATGTATTGCGTTGTTCCTTCCTCGGTTGACCACCTTAGATGAAACTTTTGAAAACCTACAAAGACCTATAGGGTGTCGTTGAAAAATTACAAAACATATAAGAAAAATTACAAAACAGTTTAAGGCAGTAATACGTTTTCTACGGCACAAAAGTCAAATGATGTAATTAACAATTTCCAAAGTCTGTCTTGTTAAAATCGATTTTAATTATAACGCTTATTGCATGCATGTATTTTTTTCATTACGTTCAGGTACTTGTTAAAATTTTTCATACCTCTGAAAAATTACAAATAGTAGTACGGCGCCGTATAAGGCCGTATCAATTTTTGTAAGGTTTCTAAGGTAGTTATTTCAATCTTTAAGTTGTTGTAAAAATAGAACTATTTGCTATAAAACTTTACCTCGAAACAGTTTGAAACTAGACCATTTTTTGCGGCCCCCTATAAGGCGTGCACATATTTGGAAATCTTATTTGGTATTTTTTTGTATCTGTAAATCTCTCAGAAACCCAAGTTGTCAAAAAATAGTTAGTAATTGAAAAGCCAAAATTTAGCTACAAGGATTTTCTAACAGTATCACGGGTTTTCTTGATATGCTGAATTTCTCAAATAAAATACAATAAGGTCAGTATAGCTGATTACAAATATCTCAACTTAATCGATTGTTGCTTATCATTATGAATCAATACTTTTCAGATCCTGATATCTTACTATAATATAGCTCTTTATTTAGATATTCAATTGAATTCTTCCAAATTCTCCATCAACCAATTGCTAAATATAGGAAAATGGAGGTTTCTAACCACGCGAACAGGTCAAACTTTGTGGTTTGTGGCGATTGAATAAAACACACTTTGTTAGACCCCGTGTTCTTTTGTTGATCTCTTAAACCTATGAGCTGTTACACAAAATAAGCAGCACATTTAAAGCCACATATCTCAATTGATTCTTTTTCTGCCAGTTTTTATGAATTACAAGTTTACAGATGCCCCTGTCATCGTGTACTTACTAACTGTTTTGAACAATTGTTTTTTTAAAAAGGACCTACTCTAATTGCAATTTCCAGCTGATTGGACGTTTTTAACCAGCGTGACAGATTTAAAGTTCAAGTTTATGATCACTGAATCAGAAGAGTTTGCTTCAAATCTTTGAAGTAATATTCCTACTAAAAGAAAAACAGTTTAGTACGGCGCAATGTAGTTCAGCTTGAACATTCAACTGGAGTTTTTTTCTGGGTTGACGGAAGGCACATGTTTGCTCTTCAAACGGACAATTAAGACAAAAAATTGTGTAGTTTATGACCGCTGATCGTCTATAAACTATAAACACAGTAGACGTTTGGACAAGACCCATTTGGGACTTAAAATGGTTTTGTATCTTATTTCCTTTTTTCATATTAGCTTTATCAGGCGTACTGATGCCTCTAAATTACAGCCTCTTTTTGTAAATGTATCTCTAAAATGACTTAATTCCGTTATTTCGTACCCCTGATGTTGGGAACCTGTTCTTTATCCATAATTACTAGATTAACCATAATTACTAGATCAAAAGGCTCCAGGAAAAGAAAACTTTTTTCTATGAGTTAAAAAAAGTCCTCTCTCGAAAATGGTCTATTTCTCGAGATTGCTATGAAATGAGGTGTTGCTGTTTTTGTACACGTTCCGCGATTCGCTATGTTTTTCCAACTGTATGCACTGTGATCAGCGTCAAAATTTCTGCTGAATCACAAAAATGTCAACATTAACTTGAATTGAAATATTTTCCGGCAAACTTTCTGCTGTATTGTTTAGCTTTATTTCGCCTTAGTTGTTTTCTTTTCTTTCTTTTTGGAGAGAGCTTATGAGTGCGGTCTTGTTGTCTGTTCAAGTTGATTTGTCCTATAGCTATTTCAATAACTCTGCCACTGAGAATCCCAAGTCGGGAATGAAAAGAAAGGTGGGGAAAAACAAATAATTTTGCTGGAAAAATCTCGAAAAGTCTGTTTGTTAAACCTGACTGGAGACTTTTTCCAACAGTTTTCATGTTTTTCTGCTTTTTATTGCACCCTTTTATTCTTGGTAAAAACTAAGTAAGACTTTTTTTTAAGTCTTGGTGAGGCCTTAGTACGGCACTTTATTATTCTTCGTAAGTCCTTAAGTCCTGAACCTTTTTAATCTTGATACCGCCTTAGTAGGACACCTTAAAACCTTGATATGACCTGTACGGCGCTGTAGTAAAATTGATAAGAGCTTAGTACGGTTTTCTTCTAAGACTTTTACGGCGCCGTTTTACAGCCTGACTGACTTTTTCATGTTCGGGCAACCTGGGTTGTTACCGCGTTTGGAAACTTAACAAGACTGATGCTTGGGTCGACGCTGAAAGCTCAGTATATGTTCGAACAACATTTTAGTCGACCGAGGGACTTAATGATCTGATAACATTTTGTTGTAATGTATTTAGAGAACCAAAGGGTACGAAAATCTTGACTTTCATTTGGAATTGAAGTTAGTACAATTTTGCAGAATAATGAAAAAAATTATTTCCAAATTATACAGGAGTTAAAACAGACGACATTTCTCCCCCTCTGATAGCAAAGCAGCCGTATATTTATAGCGACTTGATTCAAAAATTGAAAAACTTATTTTGTCCTAAAGTCAGTGTCCTATAGGACACTAAGTTTTGGACAAGAAATTAGACTCTCACTTCCTTAAATCTAAGTCCAAACCTTCTCTCGTACCCTGGTTCTCTATAAATGCATTACAGGTTTTGAGAAAACTTTTGGCAAAATCGTTTGTTAATGATAGATAAAAATTTGTTCCCTTCTGTGGAAGACTTCCAAAGCCTAGAGTTCCCAGATGGAAGTTTTCAAAATAGAGAAAGTTGCTCTTTCTGGTTTTCGATGCTCTTTTCTTTGAACTGGTAGGCTGACAGCACAACCCTAGTCGAAGATTTTCGAATTGTTTATAAAATATATATAAAAAATATAAATATTTCCCAAAAAGATGCATTATATTTTACAAATTTTTACAAAAAAATCCGAAACTTTAGCAATAAATTGTAAATATTTGTAAACTCTTGCCTTGATTTCGAAACAGTTTCAAATACTTCTATTAATTTACATTAAGGTTACAATTTTACGCATTATTTTATAAACAAGATTTACAAATTAATGAAAATTGTTGCAATCTAAAAAAAAACGTTGAAAAACGCTATAAAAATAGCTGTTGCGACTCCAAAAAAGACCATAGAGCCTAAAAACCTATCCTGTAGAGCCTTGAAATTTATCTTATAGAACAACTTACATCAAGGAGCAAAATTTCAAGTAAAACACAATTTATCATAAAGTGGAAGGAAGGCACTGGAGTTTTTGTTTGACCTTTTTTAGTTCTTAGCAATCTATTCACATCTGATGGGGACAGAACTAACTGTTAAAACCATCATTATCAAGGTTTTTAAAACGAGTAATTGAAATTCGTTGTCGACGATAAAATGATAAAAAAATTTCTGTTTAGTCCCAGGTGAAAAATTGATTTAAGCAAAAATTGTGGACACCCGTTTTTCACTTTCCACTTTTTGAGAGCTTCAGTAGGAGCGCCGTTCTGCTATGGAACAACTTTTCAAAAACTTCCATTAATTTACAACAAGCTTACCATTTTACGCATTATTTTTTAAACAATCTTTACAAATTAATGCAAATTGTTGCAAATTTCTTTAAAAAAACGTTAAAAAACGCTTAAAAGAATTGCTGTTGAGACTGCAAAAAAGACGATAGAGCCCAGAAACCTATCCTATAGGGCCTAGAAAAGTATCTTATAGAACGACTTAAATCAAAGAGGAAAATTTCAAGTAATACACAATTTATCATAAACTAAATAATATATAAAAATATCTAAACTTTATTAAATATTTAAAATTTTTTCCAAAAATTGAATTATTTTATACAAAATTTTACAAAAAAATCCGAAACTTTAGCAATAATTTGTAAAAACTTGTAAACTCTTGACTCAATTTAGAAACAGTTTGCAAATCCTTTCAGTAATTCACAACAAGTTTACAATTTTACGCATTATTTTATAAACAAGATTTACAAATCAATGCAAACTGTTACAATTAAAAAAAACTTTAAAAAACGCTGAAAGAAAGCTGCTGAGACTCCAAGAACAAGACAATAGAGCCCAGAAACCTATCCTATAGAGCCTTGAAATTTATAGAACAACTTACATCAAGGATGAAAATTTCAAGTAAAACAAAATATATCATAAACTATTTATTATATAAAATGATATAAAATATAGAAGAACTTAAAAATATTTTGATAATGGATGCATTATTTTTTACAAATTTTTACAAAAAATTCTGAAACATTAGCAATAATTTGTAAAAAGTTGTAAACTCTTGCCTTAATTTAGAAACAGTTTGCAAATACTTCCAATAATTCATAACAAGTTTACAATTTTACGCATTATTTTATAAACAACATTTACAAATTGATGCAAATTATTGGATTGTCTTTAAATAAAGCGTTAAAAAACGCTAAACTGCTGCTGAGACTCAAAAACAAGACAATATAGCCTTGAAACCTATCTTATAGAACGACGTACATCAAGGAGGAAAATCTCTAATTTCAAGTAAGTCACAATATATCATAAACTGGAAGGCACTGGAGTGTTTGTTTGCCTTTTTAGTGCTTAACAACCTATTCAGATCTGATGGGGACAGAAGTAACTGTTTAAACCATCATTATCAATTTTTTCTAAACGACTAAGTGAAATCCGCTGTCAACGGTAAAATGATATAAAAATTTCTGTTTAGTCCCAGGAGAAAAAAAATGATTTAAGCAAAAAATTGTGGACACACTTTTTTCACTTTCCACTATGTAGGAGCGCAGTTCTGCAATGGAACAGTTACTATGACAGAATTAACTGTTAAAACCATCATTATCAATTTTTTTAAACGAGTAAATGAAATCCGTTGTCGGCGATAAAATGCTACGAAAATTTCTTTTTAATCCCAAGAGAAAAATTGATTTTAGGCAAAAAATTGTGGACACGCTTTTATCACTTTCCATTATGTGATAGATTCAATAAGAGCGCTGTTCTGCAATGGAACAATTACTATGACAGAAGCAACTGTTAAAACCATCATTATCGATTTTTTTAAACGGGTAATTGAAATCCGATGCCGGCGGTAGAAGTGATAAAAATTATCTGTTTAGTCCCAGGAGAAAAACTGATATTAGACACAAAATCGTGGACACGCTTTTTTCAATTTCCACTATGTGTGAAAGCTTCAGTAGGAGCGCAGTTCTGCAATGGAACAGTAACTATGACAGAAGTAACTGTTAAAACCATTATTATCAATTTTTTTAAACGAGTAAATGAAATCCGTTGTCGGCGATAAAATGCTACGAAAATTTCTTTTTAATCCCAAGAGAAAAATTGATTTTAGGCAAAAAATTGAGGACACGTTTTTATCACTTTCCATTATGTGATAGCTTCAGTAAGAGCGCTGTTATGCAATGGAACAATTACTATGACAGAAGTAACAGTTAAAACCATCATTATCAATTTTTTTAAACGAGTAATTGAAATCCGCTGCCGGCGGTAGAAGTGATAGAAAATTTCTGTTTAGTCCCAGGAGAAAAATTGACATTAGGCAAAAAATCGTGGACACACTTTTTTCAATTTCCACTATGTGTGAAAGCTTCAGTAGGAGCGCTGTTCTGCAATGGAACAGTTACTATGATAGAAGTAACTGTTAAAACTATCATTATCAAATTTTTTAAAACGAGTAATTGAAATCCGTTGTCGGCGGTAAAAATGATAGAAAATTTCTGTTTAGTCCCAGGACAAAAATTGATTTTAGGCAAAAAATTGTGGACACGCTTTTATCACTTTCCATTATGTGATAGCTTCAGTAAGAGCGCTGTTCTGCAATGGAACAATTACTATGACAGAAGTAACAGTTAAAACCATCAATATGAATTTTTTAAAACGAGTAATTGAAAACCGCTGCAGGCGGTAGAAGTGATAGAAAATTTCTGTTTAGTCCCAGGAGAAAAATTGATATTAGGCAAAAAATCGTGGACACGCTTTTTTCAATTTCCACTATGTGTGAAAGCATCAGTAGGAGCGCTGTTCTGCAATGGAACAGTTACTATGATAGAAGTACCTGTTAAAACAATCATTATCAAATTTTTTTAAACGAGTAATTGAAATCCGTTGTCGGCGGTAAAAATGATAGATAATTTCTGTTTAGTCCAGGACAAAAATTGATATTAGGCAAAAAATTGTGGACACGCTTTTATCACTTTCCATTATGTGATAGCTTCAGTAAGAGCGCTGTTCTGCAATGGAACAATTACTATGACAGAAGTAACAGTGAAAACCATCAATATCAATCTTTTAAAACGAGTAATTGAAATCCGCTGCCGAAGGTAGAAGTGATAGAAAATTTCTGTTTAGTCCCAGGAGAAAAATTGATATTCGGCAAAAAATCGTGGACACGCTTGTTTCAATTTCCACTATGTGTGAAAGCATCAGTAGGAGCGCTGTTCTGCAATGGAACAGTTACTATGATAGAAGTAACTGTTAAAACTATCAGTGTCAAGTTTTTTTAAACGAGTAATTGAAATCCGTTGTCGGCGGTAAAAATGATAGAAAATTTCTGTTTAGTTCCAGGACAAAAAATGAATTTAGGCAAAAAATTGTGGACACGCTTTTTTCACTTTCCACTATGTGATAGCTTCAGTAGGAGCGCTGTTCTGCTATGGAAAGACTTTTCAACAACTTCCAATGATTTATAACAAATTTACCATTTTACGCATTTTTTTGTAAACAAAATTAACAAACTAATGCAAATTGTTGCATTTTCCTTAAAAAAAATGAAAAAACGCTAAAAATAGCTGCTGAGACTCCAAAAAAGACAATAGAGCCTAGAAACCTATCCTATAGAGCCTTGAAATTTATCTTATAGAACATCTTACATCAAGGATGAAAATTTCAAGTAAAACAAAATTTATCATAAACTATATATTATATAATTTGATATAAAATATAAAAAAAACTTATAAATATTTTTAAAATGGATGCATTATTTTTTACAAATTTTTACAAAAAATTCCGAAACATTAGCAATAATTTGTAAAAATTTGTGAACTCTTGCCATAATTTAGAAACAGTTTGCAAATACTTCCAATAATTAATAACAAGTTTACAATTTTACGCATTATTTTATTAACAACATTTACAAATTAATGCAAATTATTGGATTTTTTAAATTAAGCGTTAAAAAACGCTAAATAGCTGCTGAGACTCAAGAAAAAACAATATTGCCTAGAAACCTATCCTATAGAGCCTTGAAATCTATCCTATAGAATGACTTATATCAAGGAGGAAAATTAAAATTAAATCACAAAATATCGTAAACTGGAAGGCACTGGATTGTTTGTTTGATCTTTTTAGTGCTCATCAACCTAATCACATCTGATGGGGACAGAAGTAACTGTTTAAACCATCATTATCAATTTTTTTAAACGAGTAATTGAAATCCGCTGTCGACGGTAAAATGATATAAAATTTTCTGTTTAGTACCAGGAGAAAAATTGATTTAAGAAAAAAATTGTGACACACTTTTTTTTCACTTTCCACTATGTGAGAGCTTCAGTAGGAGCACCGTTCTGCAATGGAACAGTTACTATGACAGAAGAAATTGTTAAAACCATCATTATCAATTTTTTTTAAACGTGTAAATGAAATCCGTTGTCGGAGATAAAATGCTATGAAAATTTCTGTTTAGTCCCAAGAGAAAAATTGATTTTAGGCAAAAATTGTGGACACGCTTTTATCACTTTCCAATATGTGATAGCATCAGTAAGAGCGCTGTTCTGCAATGGAACAATTACTATGACAGAAGTAACTGTTAAAACCATCATTATCAATTCCTTTAAACGAGTAATTGAAATCCGCTGCCGGCGGTAGAAGGGATAGAAAATTTTTGGTTTAGTCACAGGAGAAAAATTGATTTCAGGCAAAAAAATGTGGACACGCTTTTTTCTATTTCCACTATGTGTGAAAGCTTCAGTAGGAGCGCTGTTCTGCAATGGAACAGTTACTAAGATAGAAGTAACTGTTAAAACCATCATTATCAAATTTTTTTAAACGAGTAATTGAAATCCGTTGTCGGCGGTAAAAATGATAGAAAATTTCTGTTTAGTCCCAGGAAAACAATTGATTTTGGGCAAAAAACTGTGGACACGCTTTTTTCACTTTTCACTATGTGATAGCTTTAGTAGGAGCGCTGTTCTGCTATGGAAAGACTTTTCAGCAACTTTCATTAATTTACAACAAGTTTACCATTTTACGCATTTTTTTATAAACAAGGTTTACAAACTAATGCAAATTGTTGAATTTTCCTTAAAAAACCTGAAAAACGCTAAAAATAGCTGCTGAGACTCCAAAAAGAGACAATGGAGCCTAGAAACCTATCCTATAGAGCCTTGAAATTTATCTTATAGAACATCTTACATTAAGGAGGAAAATTTCAAGTAAAACAAAATATATCGTAAACTATGTATTAAATAAACTGATATAAAATATATAAAAAAACTTAAAAATATTTTCAAAATGGATGCATTATTTTTTTACAAATTTTTACAAAAAATTCTGAAACATTAGCAATAATTTGTAAAAATTTGTAAACTCTTGCCTTAATTTAGAAACAATTTGCAAATACTTCCAATAATTTATAACAAGTTTACAATTTTACGCATTATTTTATAAACAAGATTTACGAGATAATGCAAATTGTAACAATTTTTAAAAAAACGTTAAAAAACGCTTTAAAAAGCTGATGAGACTCCAAAAAAAGACAATAGAGTGTAGAAACCTATCATATAGAGCCTAAAAACCTATCTTATAGAACGAGTTAAATCAAGGAGGAAAATTTCAAGTAAGGCACAATATTTCATAAACCAAATAAAAAAAATACATAAAAAATAAAAAAAAAATTAAAACTGTTTTTTAAAATGTTGCCTTATTTTTTTTACAAATTTTTACAAAAAACTCCGAAACTTTATCAATAATTTGTAAAATTTTGTAATTTTTGCCTTAGTTTTGAAAAAACTTGCAAACACTTCCATTAATTTACATCAAGTCTACAATTTTATGCATTATTTATAACCAAGATTTACAACATAATGCAAATTATTGGATTTTTTTAACTAAAACGTTAAAAAACGCTACGAAAAAGGTGCTGAGACTCCAAAAAAGACAATATAGCCTAGAAACCTATCCTATAGAGCCTTGAAATCTATCCTATGGAACAGCTTACATCAAGCAGGAAAATTGCAAGTAAATCACAGTATATCGTAAACTGGAAGGCACTGGCTTGTTTATTTTACCTTTTTAGTGCTTATCAATCTATTCACATCCAATGGGGACTGAAGTAACTGTTCAAACCATCATTATCAAATTTTTTTAAACGAGTAATTGAAATCCGTTGTCGACGGTAAAATGATATAAAAATTTCTGTTTAGTCCCAGGAGAAAAAATTGATTTAAGCAAAAAATTGTGGACACCCTTTTTCCACTTTCCACTATTTGAGAGCTTCAGTAGGAGCACCGTTCTGCAATGGAACAGTTACTATGACAGAAGTAACTGTTAAAACCATCATTATCAATTTTTTTAAACTAGTAATTGAAATCCGTCGTCGGCGGTAAGAATCATATGAAAATTTCTGTTTAGTCCCAGGAGAAAGATTGATTTTAGGCACAAAACTGTGGACACGCTTTTTCATTTTCCATTATGTGATCGCTTCAGTAAGAGCGCTGTTCTGCAATGGAACAGTTACTATGACAGAAGTAACTGATAAAATCATCATTATCAATTTTTTTAAACGAGTAATTGAAATCCGTTGTCGGCGGTAAAAATGATAGAAAATTTCTGCTTAGTCCCAGGAGAAAAACTGATTTTAGGCGAAAAATTGTGGACACGCTTTTTTCACTTTCCACAATGTGATAGCTTCAGTAGGAGCGCTGTTCTGCATTCACACGTTTTTTTCACTTTCTACTTTGTGATGCCTTCAGTAGGAGCGCTTTTCTGCTATGGAAAGACTTTTCAAAAAGTTTCATTAATTTACAACATGTTTACCATATTACGCATTATTTTATAAACAAGTTTTGAAACACAAAATCTCATCAAGTGGAAGGCACTGGAGTATTTTGTTTGACCTTCTTTAGTGCTTACCAATCTATTCACATCTGATGGGGACCGAAATAACTGTCAAAACCATCATTATCGAATTTTTTAACCGAGTAATTGAAAAACGTTGTGGACGGTAAAATTGATATAAAAATTTCTGTTTAGTCCCAGGACAAAAATTCATTTTAGGCAAAAAATTGTGGACACGCTTTTTTCACTGTTCACTAAGTGCTGGCTTCAGTAGGAGCGCTGTTCTGTTATGGAAAGACTTTTCAACAACTTCCATTAATTTATAACAAGTGTACCATTTTACGCATTTTTTTCTAAACAAGATTTACAAACTAATGCAAATTGTTGCATTTTCCTTAAAAAACGTGAAAAAACGCTAAAAATAGCTGCTGAGACTCCAAAAAAAGACAATGGAGCCTAAAAACCTATCCTATAGAGCCTTGAAATTTATCTTATAGAGCATTTTACATTAAGGAGGAAAATTTCAAGTAAAACAAAATATATCATTAATTATATATTATATAAATTGATATAAAATATATAAAAAACTTAAAAATATTTTCAAAATGGATGCATTATTTTTTTACAAATTTTTACAAAAAATTCCGAAACATTAGCAATAATTTGAAAAAATTTGTAAAATCTTACCTTAATTTAGAAACAGTTTGCAACTACTTCCAATACTTTATAACAAGTTTACAATTTTTCGCATTATTTTATAAACAAGATTTACGAAATACTGCAAATTGTAACAAAAGAAACGTTAAAAAACGCTTAAAAAAGCAGCTGTGACTCCAAAAAAAAGACAATAGAGTGTAGAAACCTCTATCTTATAGAACGACTTAAATCAAGGAGGAAAACTTCAAGTAAAGCACAATATATCATAAACCAAATTTTATATAAAAATATATAAAAAATATAAAAAATTTAAAATTGTTTTTAAAAAGTTGCATTATTTTTTTTACAAATTTTTACAAAAAACTCCGAAACTATAGCAATAATTTCTAAAAATTTGTAAACTCTTGCTTTAATTTAGAAACAGTTTGCAAATACTTCCCATAATTTATAACAAGTTTACAATTTTACGCATTATTTTATAAACAACATTTACAAATTAATGCAATTTATTGGATTTTTTAAATAAAGCTTCAAAAAACGCTAAACTGCTGCTGAGACTCAAAAAAACAATATAGCCTTGAAACCTATCTTATAGAACGACTTACATCAAGGAGGAAAATATCAAGTAAATCACAAAATATCGTAAACTGGAAGGCACTGGATTGTTTGTTTGACCTTTTTAGTGCTTATCAACCTAATCACATCTGATAGGGACAGAATTAATTGTTTAAACCATCATTATCAAATTTTTTAGACGAGTAATTGAAATCCGTTGTCGGCGGTAAAAAGAATCTGAAATTTTCTGTTTAGTCCCAGGAAAAAAATTGATTTTAGGCAAAAAATTTGTGGACACGCTTTTTTCACTTTCTACTATGTGATGGCTTCAGTAGGAGCGCTGTTCTGCAATGGAAAAGTTACTATAACAGAAGTGATTGTTAAAACCATCATTATCAAATTTTTTAAACGAGTCGCTGAAATCCGTTGTAGGCGGTAAAAATGATATAAAAATTTATGTTTAGACCTAGAAGAAAATCGATATTAGACAAAAAATTGTGGACACGCTTTTTTCACTTTCCACTACTAGATAGCTTCAGTAGGAGCGCTGTTCTGCTTTGGAAAGACTTTTCAAAAAGTTTCATTAATTTACGACATATTTACCATTTTACGCATTATTTATAAACAAGATTTACAAATGAATGCAAATTGTTGCAATTTCCTTAAAAAAACGATAAAAAAACTCTAAGATAGGTGCTGAGACCCAAAAAAAAGACGATAGAGCCTGGAAACCTATCCTATAGAGCCCTGAAACCAATCTTATAGAACGACGTACATCAAGGAGGAAAATCTCTAATTTCAAGTAAGTCACAATATATCATAAACTGGAAGGCACTGGAGTGTTTGTTTGCCTTTTTAGTGCTTATCAACCTATTCACATCTGATGGGGACAGAAGTAACTGTTATAACCATCATTATCAATTTTTTTTAAATGAGTAACTCAAATCCGTTGTCAGCTGTAAAAAGGATATGAAATTTTCTGTTTAGTCCCAAAAAAAATTGATATTAGGCAAAAAATTTGTGGAGACGCTTTTTTCACTTTCTACTATGTGATAGCTTCAGTAGGAGCGCTGTTCTGCTATGGAACAGTTACTATAACAGAAGTGATTGCTAAAACCATCATTATCAATTTTTTTTAAACGAGTCGCTGAAATCCGTTGTTGGCGGTAAAAATGATATGAAAATTTATGTTTAGACCTAGGAGAAAATCGATATTAGACAAAAAATTGTGGACACGCTTTTTTCACTTTCCACTCCGTAATAGCTCCAGTAGGAGCGCTGTTTTGTTATGGAAAGACTTTTCAAAAAGTTTCATTAATTTACATTATGTTTACCATTTTACGCACTATTTTATAAACAAGATTTACAAGTGAATGCAAATTGTTGCAATTTCCTTAAAAAAACGTTAAAAAATTCTAGGATAGGTGCTGAGACCCCAAAAAAAGACGATAGAGCCTGGAAACCAATCCTATGGAGCCCTGAAACCTATCTTATAGAACGACGTACATCAAGGAGGAAAATTTCTTATTTCAAGTAAGTCACAATATATCATAAACTGGAAGGCACTGGAGTATTTAGTTTGACCTTCTTTAGTGCTTACCAACCTATTCACATCTGATGGGGACAGAAATAACTGTTAAAACCACCACCAAAATTAACTGTTAACACCATTACTACCAATTTTTTTTAAACGAGTAATTGAAAAACGTTGTCGACGGTAAAATTGATATAAAAATTTCTGTTTAGTCCCAGGAGAAAATTTGATTTTAGGCAAAAAATTGAGGACAGCCTTTTTTCACTTTCCACTTTATGATAGTTTCAGTAGGGGCGCCGTTCTGCTATGGAATGATTTTTAAAAAACTTGCAATGATTTACAACAAGTTTATCATTTAACGCATTGTTTTATAAACAAGATTTACAAGTTAAAACAAATTGTTGCAATTTTCGTTTAAAAAACCGTTAGAAAACGCTTAAAAAAGCTGCTGAGACCCCAAAAAAGACAATAGAGCATAGAAACCTGTCCTGTAGAGCCTAAAAAACCTATCATATAGAAGGACTTAAATCAAGGAGGAAAATTTTAAGTAATGCACAATATATAAACTAAATGTTATGTAAAAATATATAAAAAATATGAAAAAAATTGAAAATATTTTTTAGAAAAGATGCATTACTTTTTACAAATTTTAACAAAAAATTCCGAAACTTTAGCATTAATTTGTAAAAAATTGTAAACTCTTGCCTTAATTTAGAAACAGTTTGCAAATACTTTCAGTAATTCGCAACAAGTCTGCAATTTTACGCATAATTTATGAACAAGGTTTAAAAATTAATGCAAATTATTGGAATATAAAAAAAGCGTTAAAAAAGCTAACAAAACAGCCGCCGAGACTCCAAAACAAGACAATAGAGCCTAGAAATCTATCCTATAGAGCCTTGAAATTTATAGAACAACTTACATCAAGGATGAACATTTCAAGTAAAACAAAATATATCATAAACTATATATTATATAAATTGATATAAAATATAAAAAAACTTAAAAATATTTTGAAAATGGATGCATCATTTTTTACAAATTTTTACAACTTTATAATGCGCATTAATTTATAAACAAGATTTACAAAATTAATGCAAATTGTTGCAGTGTTTTATATTAAAAAAACGTAAAAAATGCTAAAAAAAAACAGCTGCTGAGGATCCAAAACGTGACAATGGAGCCTAGAAACCTATCCTACGGAGCCTAGAAACCTATCTTATAGAACGACTCGAATCAAGGAGGAAAATTTCAAGTAAAACACAATATATCATCAAGTGGAAGGCACTGGAGTATTTTGTTTGTCCTTTTTTAGTGCTTACCAACCTATTCACATCTGATGGGGACAAAATTAACTGTTAACACCATTACTACCAATTTGTTTGAAACGAGTAATTGAATTACGATGTCGACGTTAAAAATGATATAAAAATTTTTGTTTAGTCCCAGGAGAAAGAATGATATTAGGCGAAAAATTGAGGACACCCTTTTTCCACTTTCCACTATGTGATAGCTTCAGTAGGAGCGCCGTTCTGCTATGGAACGACTTGTCAAAAACTTTAATTAATTTACAACACGTTTACCATTTTACGCATTATTTTATAAACAAGATTTACAAATTAACGCAAATTGTTGCACTTTTCGTAAAAAAACCGTTAAAAAACACTAAAAGAAGCTGCTGATACTCCAAAAAAGACAATAGAGCGTAAAAAGCAATCCCATAGAGCTTTGAAACCTATCTCATAGAACGACTTAAAGCAAGGAGCAAAATTTCGAGTGAAACACAATACTTCAAAAATGATAAATAAAAATATATGAAATCTATAAAAATTTATAAATATTTTTCAAAAAAGATGCATTATTTTTTACAGGTTTTCAAAAAAAGTTCCGAAACTTTACTAAAAAGTTGTAAAAATTTTTATATTCTTGCCTTAAATTAGAAACAGTTTGCAGTTACTTCCTTTAATTTACAACAAGTTTACGATTTTCGGCATTATTTTATAGACAAGATTTACAAAAAAATGCAAATTGTTGCAGTTTGTTATAAAAAAAACGTTAGAAACGCTAAAATATTAGCTGCTAAGACTGCAAAACAAGACAATAGAGCCTAAAAACCTATCCTATAGAGCCTAGAAACCTATCTTATAGAACGACTTGAATCAAGGAGGAAAAATTCCAGTAAAACACATTATATCATCAAGTGGAACGCTCTGGATTATTTTGATTAACCTTTTTTAGTGCTTACCAAACTTTTCACATCATATGGGGACAGAATTAACTGTTGAAACCATTATTATCAAAATTTTTCAAACGAGTAATTGAAATACGTTGTCGACGGTAAAAAGGATATAAAAATTTCTTTTTAGTCCCAGGAGAAAAAATGATATTAGGGAAAAAATTGAGGACACCCTTTGTTCACTCTCCACTATGCGTGACAGCTTAAGTGGTGGCGCCGTTCTGCTATGGAACAATTTTTCAAAAGATTGATTGTCTAACAAAAATGACGATTTACGAGATTCGCAAGGAATATATTTAATCAGTCATCAACCTAATGTTATCGCAACGGAAAACATTAGATTGGTTATTTTGCAGGTGGTATGTGTATTCTTAACTCAATTGCCTAACCAAAGCTAGTTTTTTTGTTCCATGTTAGCTAATAAATTTCAAAAGGAGTCACAAAAATTTCGAATTCTGTGAGGAATTTTCAAGTACAACACAATATATCACAAACTGGAAGGCATTGGGTCCTTTCGTGTGATTTTTTTAGTGTTTAACAACTTGTTCACATTTGTGGTGGACAGAATGAACTGTTAAAACCATCATTGACAATTTTTTTTGTAATACAATTTATTGAAATACGTTATCGATGGTAAACAATATCAAATAGTTGAATGCACTGGAGGCTTATGAAGGACCTTTTATAGTACTTAGCAACCTATTCACAATTTTTTGTCGACAAATTAAATTATTAAAGCAACCAATGACTAATTTTTAAATTATTTTCCGGAGTTATTAATATATATATATATATATATATATATATATATATATATAAAACTCTGGAAAATAATACAAAATTAGCAGTTAATTGATTTAATTTGTCGATAAAAATTTTGAATACGTTGCTAAATATTACACAAGGTCCTTCATAAGCCTCCAGTGCTTTCAATTTTTTGATATTGCTTACCATCGATAACATATTGCAATAACTTGTTTCAAGCGAAAATTCTTCAATGATAGTCCTAACGGTTCATTCTGTCCGGCACAGATGTGAACAGGTTGGTAAGCACTAAAAAGTTTTAATGAAAGACTCCAGTGCCTTCCAGTTAATGATTTATTGTGTTTTACTTGAAATTTTGCTCATTGAATGAGACTTTTTTGTGACTCCTTGTATTTTGAAACCTTATTAGATAACATGTAACAAAGAAACTAGCTTTCTAGCTTTAGGTAGGCATTTGAGGTAAGAATACACATAGCACCAGCAAAATAATCGATCCTACGTTTTCCGTTGCGATAACATTAGGTTTGTGACTAATTGAATATGTTCCTTGCGAACCTTGTAAATGTTCATTTTTGTTAGACAATCAATCTTTTGAAAAATCGCTATATATATATATATATATATATATATATATATATATATATATATAAATATATTTATAATCAATTATTTTCAAATGTTTATACATATTTACAAAACATAATTTTTTATCGAATGACTTCAATTTAGGTTTTCAAGAAAAATCAACTTTAGCATGAACTTCAGAAAAACTTTAAAAACAATAAAAAACAGTTCGATTAAAAAGTTAAAGTTTTTATTATTTTTGCAATATTTTCTAGAACTTTATAATTATTTATAGATAATCTATTAATATAAAAAAAATTTAAATTTTGGAATTTTTCCATTAATTTTCGACTAGCGAAGAACGGGAGTTATAGATTCTATCAACCTCAACAGACGCGGAATTGATAGATGTAACCGTCTTTTTAGAAGAGAGTCCATTCCATGTGGCTCCCAAGAATATTAGGCAGCAAAATCTCCTAAGGATTGATTCGTTTGACTGGATTTGGTGCAATTAGAAGTTTTGGTGACTGTGCTTGAATAACTGAGAACCCGAGGCGAGGTGGCAGAAATAAGACTCGACAAAACGTCGTCTGGGGGTGTCATTCCGGGATGTTAAATACACGGTCCCGGAAGAAGTTAAAGACCCGGTAATTCCAATCATAAATGAATATTTGGCGCTCACTGATAACTGCGCGGTGGGGTGAGTTTCGAAGTGACCTCTGCATAATCATTTAAACTTGCTTAAAACACACAACTTAGAAAATGCAGACCCAGTGAATCTAATTCTATTTAACGTTGAGTTTTGTAGAAAAAACTTAAATTTTTTGCCAGAATGTAACAGTTAAACTGCAGGCAATCGCCGCTCCAGAAAACCAAAAATTATTAAAAAAAGTCCTTGCGTGACCAGATTCGGATAGCTTTTTGAAGATGTGCAGTCAGATCATTCGAGAGCCTGCGAGAATGCATTTTAAGAAAATTTCAGAATGTATACTTGATCACTTCGAAAATGAGAGATATCTTTTCAAACTCTTTGCGAAAAAAAAAATACAGATCTTTCTTCAGTATACAGTTTCCCACTGGACGTGTCTCATCGAGTTACAAGGACATGTATCAACACAGAATTACAAAATAATCAAATTCAATAACAGATTGGTTGAATAGCACAATACATCATAAACTAAATGATATATATAGAAATATATAAAATATATAAAAAATTGATAAAAATTTTCAAAAAAGATGGATTATTTTTCACAAGTTTTTACAAAAAGTTCCAAAACTTTACTAAAGTTTTGTAAAAATTTGTAAATTCTTGCCCTAAATTAGAAACAGTTTGCAATTACTTCCATTAATTTACAACAAGTTTACGATTTTGCGCATTAATTTTTAAACAAGATTTACAAAATTAATGCAAATTTTTGCAGTGTTTTATATTAAAAAAACGTTAAAAACGCTAAATAAACAGCTGCTGAGAATCCAAAACATGACAATGGAGCCTAGAAACCTATCCTACGGAGCCTAGAAACCTATCTTATAGAACGACTTGAATCAAGGAGGAAAAATTCCAGTAAAACACATTATATCATCAAGTGGAACGCTCTGGATTATTTTGATTTACCTTTTTTAGTGCTTACCAAACTATTCACGTCATATGGGGAAAGAATTAACTGTTGAAACCATTATTATCAAAATTTTTCAAACGAGTAATTGAAATACGTTGTCGACGGTAAAAATTGTATAAAAATTTCTTTTTAGTCCCAGGAGAAAAAACGATATTAGGGAAAAAAGTGCGGACACCCTTTGTTCACTCTCCACTATGCGTGACAGCTTAAGTGGGAGCGCCGTTCTGCTATGGAACAATTTTTCAAAAGATTGATTGTCTAACAAAAATGACGATTTACGAGATTCGCAAGGAGCATATTTAATCAATCATCAACCTAATGTTATCGCAACGGAAAACGTTAGATTGGTTATTTTGCAGGTGCTATGTGTATTCTTAACTCAATTGCCTAACCAAAGCTAGTTTTTTGTTCCATGTTAGCTAATAAATTTCAAAAGGAGTCACAAAAAATTCGAATTCAGTGAGGAATTTTCAAGTACAACACAATATATCACAAACCTGAAGGCATTAGGGCCTTTCGTGTGATTTTTTTAGTGTTTAACAACTTGTTCACATTTGTGGTGGACAGAATGAACTGTTAAAACCATCATTGAAGAATTTTTTCGTGATACAAGTTATTGAAATACGTTATCGACGGTAAACACTATCAAAAATTTGAATGCACTGGAGGCTGATGAAGGACCTTTTTTTTAGCATTTAGCAACCTATTCACAGTTTTTTGTCGACAAATTTAATCAACGAATGGCTAATTTTGTATTATTTTCCGGAGTTATAAATATTTATATAAAGCTCTGGAAAATAATACATAATTAGCAGTTGGTTGGTTTAATTTGTCGATAAAAATTGTGAATAGTTTGCTAAATACTAAACAACCTCCTTCATAAGCCTCCATTGCATTCGATTTTTTGATATTGCTTACCGTCGATAACGAATTGCAATAACTTGTTTCAAGCGAAAATTCTTCAATGATAGTCTTAACGGTACATTCTGTCCGCCACAGATGTGAACAGGTCGGTAAGCACTAAAAAAGTTAAACTGAAAGACTCCAGTGCCCTCCAGTTTATGATATATTGTGTTTTACTTGAAATTTTCCTCATTGAATGAGACTTTTTTGTGACTCCTTTTTTTGAAACCTTATTAGGTAACATGTAACAGAGAAACTAGCTTTCTAGCTT
>NW_027450336.1:5000-27313 GCF_964194025.1 Convolutriloba macropyga | reverse complement strand
TATGCGAGGGCAAACATAAACTTTTTATCTAGCCTCCTCGACTGAACCGATATAAACCGCCGATAAATATGGGAACAGAAGACGCTGTAACAGTACTGCAATGGGCAACACTTTCAAACCACTCCCATTGTCTTCCAAAAATGTGGTCAAGATAATATTAAATCTATTCATCAACCTGTTTTTAGTAAAAAACAGCTTTTAACATAAATTATTACTTGACTACGATAGCCAAACGAATTTTTTTTTACATAATGATTTTTCAATTTGAGCAGTATTGTTAGTGGAAAACTTCACAGCATGGTAAAATTTATCCCTTTTTGGTTGTTTATAGGCAGCAATTTCGTA
Organism: Convolutriloba macropyga; assembly: GCF_964194025.1. Lineage (NCBI taxonomy): Eukaryota > Metazoa > Xenacoelomorpha > Acoela > Convolutidae > Convolutriloba > Convolutriloba macropyga. Next base: position 26,968 of record NW_027450336.1, on the reverse strand, counting down.
AGATTATTCGGAAAAAGAAACAAGAAAAATAGAAGCCTCATGGAACCTGAAAAACCTATCAAGAACAAAAAACAAAACCATAATGAACATATCATGAATTTTGTTTTGCCGTGCAAATATATTTTGTCCATGCAAACTTGCTTAGCTCCACTCTGATTAGGATGTAGCTGCTGGCGATAATTAAAAGCTGCAAAAATGATGAAAATCAATTTTTAGAAGTCTGCTCAGAGTGCAGACAGTTAGTTTGATTGATGTCACAATCAAATTTTATATAGACCTGAATTTTTTCCGAGAAGTGGGAAGTTTGCTTCACGTAAATCGAATATTTAATTCGAACATTTGCTTCACTTAAATCGAACACCAAATCTAGCTGTCTGTCTGTCCGTTTTTTCCTAATAACAATAAATTTTTTCTTTGTGAAACTAATATACATGCCCGGACATTGGTCGCAGTGAGTTTCATTGCTGTACCATTAACTGTCAATTGTAACCATTTCTGTAACAGACAAATAGCAGTATAAATACTTTTGCCTGTCTGCCCAGATTCCATTAAGATACATCCCAGTCTGTCCCTCTTCTTCGCAGCCCCATTTACGCTCTTGGTCAGCACTGCACAGAATGTTTCACATTTCTCTCATCATCAGACTGTACATACAAAAAACATTACAAATTTTTTAAAATTTCAAATTACTCGATTACATGCATGAGTATTTTAAAATGGCTATACCCTCAAAAACTATTCTAGCTCCCACTTTATCATATATTGTTGCATTTTCATCTTTGGGGAGTCGATGGCGGAGGTTGTTGGCGGAGGTCGGCGGTGGATGTCGATGGCAGAGGTTTTTGGCGGAGGTCGTTGGTGGATGTCGGTGGAGGAGGTCGGTGGCGGAGGTCGAGGGCAGAGGTGGGTAGAGGTTGGTGGCTGAGGTCGGTGGAGGTCGGTGGCGGAGGTCGGTGGCTGAGGTCGCTGGCAGAGTTCGGTGGCGGAGAACAGTGGCGGTTGTTGCTGTTGCCGCAATTAATTTCCCTAAACGTCACGGATGCCATCCCACATGTTCGAAAGTCTGCGATCACTTTGACCGGAGTTCGGGGTCACCATCCATCACCATTCATCTCCGAGAGCGATCAACGGGAACCACCTCCAGAATCTGACCTCCAGATTCGACTTCCAGATTCAACCTCCAACTCATGAGGTTCAGAAGCTACACTAAAGAAGCTCATGCTGAAGCTACACTAAATGGTTACAAAATTCACAATTTGCTTCACCACCTTAATGAGTTTCAAATCCAATTTCACATCAAATTCGAGTCAAATTAGGGCAGAAAATTAAAAATGTTTCAATTCAATTTTTTCCATTGAATTTATTACAAAATGTTTTTTTTTAAAAAAATGTTTTATATTCATGAGAGCATGAATTCATTTCTCAACAAAAGTTCATATTCTACTATTAGATTTGTTTACAGAGATAGATAGATCGATAGAGAGAGAGAGAGAGAGAGAGAGAGAGAGAGAGAGAGAGAGAGAGAGAGAGAGAGAGCGAGAGAGACAGAGAGGGAAGGAGAGAGAGAGAGAGAGAGAGAGAGAGAGAGAGAGAGAGACAGAGTGGTAACTTACCCACTCATCTAAATAAACGCGGGTAGCTATCTCCAAAAGAACGCGAATAAAGCTCTTGACAATAACGTAAACATGCTAAATTAACTTTTTACATTTGAAAGACAGCGCGCAATTAATCATGCGCAGAGGAATACCAGTGCATGAATTTTTCTATGCGAAAAGGATAACTCATAAAATAAGATAAAATTATTTACACCGTTTTTTGTTAGCGAAATTCAGCACCAGAAAAGAAACTATTAGACCTTCTGGTCCGTTTCAAGATGCATCTTTTACTGAATTCTAACTATGACTTCTAATGCCGATCTTTTTCTTCTATATTATAAATCTTTGAAAAATACAGAAGTTGTTGAAAACGGTGAAAAATAAGGGAAATTATTTCAATGCCCTCTGTTTTTTTATGTAAACAATAATGTTTAGCATAAAACAATTTGCATTACAAACGATACAAAAGAATTTATTTTCCAGTTTTTATGAGCCAAGTTTTTTCTTGCCGGTTTGAAGTTTCTTTTGTCAATGAAGGACATGTCTTTCATTAATTTTGTCAATGAAAGACATGTCTAATTTGTCAAAGTCAAAAATCAGTTTTTTAGTTCTGGTTATGATGTGAATTTTGGGAAACATGTTGTTAGAGGTGGTAAAATTTTCGTTTCTGGTAAAAAGTTTAGTTTGCGAACAAAAAACCTGAACATCTGTTTCCGTAATGAACAAGTTTGTATGTAGTATAATGTTTTCTTGCCCAATGCATTTGATAATCAGTTTAAAACATCTTAAGCATGTAATTTCTTGGCAGAATAAATCTTGGCAGAAAAGAATGAAACCGTTTTTATTGAAAAATAATTTTAAAATTCGATTTATTTAATTTCTTTGTAGCTCCATATACCTCTTTGAATCGTAAATTTGACTTACGTATTGGAAATTCTTATCTTGCTTAACTCTGTGTTTTGTGATATGTAATTGTATGGTTTCGACCATTGATTTTCAAGATTCTGACAGTGTCCACGTTTCAACTGTTGTAACTGGAGATGCAAAAACTATCTGGATTTTGATAAACTCCATTTTCACGCCTCCCTGTAAGTTCGTTAACGAAAGTACATGAGAAGAGTTCAATAGAAATTTTTCAGAGAAAATGATGAAACAGCCATTAAAATAATTGGAAGTTTGAAAAATATTTGGATATAACTACCTCTCCCGATGATCGTGGTTTTAGTAATTCAAGTTATCTGATTCAAAAAATCTTTGCTGGATATTTAAGTTCTGAAATCTCCTTGATCGCACTTAGAAAGAAAGAAGAGTTCAATATGACAAAATTTTTTGTTTTCAATTAATTCCTTCGTATATAAAAATCTTGCAAAAATCATTAAAAAAACAAGAATTGATAATTTTTTATAAGGAATGACATTTATTACGGTAAATTTCAGATTACTGAGAATTGTTGTGAAAGATTTTTAGATCCTCACCATTTATAAAACACAGCTCAATTTTATGCCCCGGAACTACAAAACTGAGTGTTATTTATATTTATTATATTTATGTGTTCCTCTTTAATATCGTCTCTCCCGAGAGCTTATCACTTAATTTTTTTGTTAATTACTGCTTTCACATACCGCCGGTCAGTTTGAAGCATAGCTGCGTGGGTACAAGTTGTGTAACAGATATTGTGTGCAATGAAATCTTGACTGTTTTAACTTGCACTTCAAAAAGTAGTTAGTTTTTTTTTGGTATTTAAAATGTCGGCGAGGAGTTTAAAATTCCCCAACAAGAAAACTTTGTCCATTGTACCGAACCATGAATCAAAAAGTTTGAAAATTGTCTCGTTGTAAGCTCTTCTGAAATTCACTGGCGGGGATGGTCAACGAACCTATCCCACCTTTTCAAATAAACATATATCATATCCTGTAATTATGCACACAGAATTTAAAAAACAGCTATTTTCTGTTTTCACCATGGCTAAATACACTAGCTAAATATTATGCTTTATAGTCGTTCGGGTAGTTTCAACATTCAGATAAAATATTGGGTATATTTTGGGTATTTTGTCCTGAAAACATTGCATCTCATCGAAAATGAGAAGAAACATTTTTCTATCTCAAGAACGTTTTTTTTAAAAAAATGTTCTGATGTTTTTTTATTTCAGGAGAAGGTTCACAAAATGTGGACATTGTTTCTCGTCATTGTCGGATGTGCCCTACTTGGTTTAAAAGAGGTAACTTGCGATACAGTAACCCTAGATTCGAGGTCAATGGATGGGGCAGTGAAAACTCTAGACGCTCAGAATACATGGTTCCAAGAGAACGTCAATCGTTTGAAAGACGAAATGTATGACTTGGCAGAAATGGCATGTGATGAACTTGAATAATATTATAGTCTGTCCCAAAAAGTTGAAATAAGCGAACGTTCGAAAAACGCCTGAAACGTGCAATTGAGCATCAATGTGCTCATTTTATAGTCTGTCCCATAAAGTTGAAATAAGCGAACGTTCGAAAATGTCAAAAACAGGCAATTGAGCATCAAATTGGTCATTTGAATGTCAACGTTTTTTCCATTAAGCTTATATTTATCAATTTTTTTCAACATGTTTTAAATTTGAACTTTGACCTTTAAAATCTGTCCAGTGGCTTTTGAAACGTTCGTTTATTTCAACTTTGTGGGACACGCTATAATATCAACGTTTTCTCCATTAAGTTTTCATCAATTTTTTCTACATGTTTTAAATTTGAACTTTGACCTTTGAACTCTAACTTGTGGCTTTTGAAACGCTCGCTAATTTCAACTTTATGGGACACGCTATAGATTCGATACATTTGATTATGAAAGAATCTGATGATAAGAAAGTCATTCAAGCGGTAGTTTGGTTTCCTTGTTTCATTATCATAAAAAATTGAAGCGGGATTTTCTTTCAATTTCAGCTAGCGAGACGAGAAAATTGCAATTACTCCGTTTAGATACCCTAGAGGAGTTAGAAAAAAATAGAAAAATAGCTCTAGGGATTTTCAAATTTGAGGAAGTTTTTTACTCTCCTAAATATCCCTTACATGATTAATTTACGCGATCTCAAATCTGATTGGCAAATATCTCCTTATTGCATTCGGCTAATTTTTCCTTCCGCTAATACTCACGGCACAATGTGCCACGACTAATCAAATGAAACCATAGATGAAATTCAATAATATGATGTATATGATTGAATAAATGCTTGATTGGATAAATAAAAAGTAGTTATTTAAATTTCAGCGCGTACAATAAATTATTGAAGTTTGAAGATAATGATAAATTTTCTAGAAATATAGTTTTTTATTCAGCCAAAAACGTTATTTGGTATTACTGAGAAACTTTAAATTCAAGAGGTGACTCAAAGAATTCGCGGAAAATGTTTATCTGAACTGAAGAGTATTCAAGTAAAAATTTATGCGGCAAAAAATTCGCCGTGAGATGCTTTTAATGGATTAGCTTTTCATGCGTCCTTGTAAGTTGTTAATAAAATTACACTTAAAAGCCCAATGAAGTTTGAAAAAAGTTGAGAGTTAATATTAGTGAAATCAAACTTTATTTCACTAAAGTGTGGTTACTTTGGATTATTTTTTGCGTTGCAAAATCACTATTTGGAAAATCAATGTAGGAAGTGTTGTGTTGTATTTGACAAGGATCGCTAATGTATTTAAGTTACGGGTCGGGAGGAGATACTGAATCAGTGACTGGCGAAATGTTATAGTAATCTGGGGTTTGTATTGCCGTATCTTGAGTAGCTTCGACCACAGTGATAGACATAGGCTAGGTTTTTTGACGTCTCCGGCTCTTCTTCGTTGTTTAGAGTATGGGTCAATTTTTGTGAGTTCCGAGAGTTGATTGGTAGTGGTATAGTACAGGTAAGTTTCCATTTTAGTCAGGGCTTCGTCTCACTTGTTTGCTAGACCGATAATTTGATAGGCGGATTGTGGATGGCGGGTCCACTATTTGTTGAGGTGATAAAGGTGTCGCATTCAGATGCTGGAAAGATCGTAAATGCGGGTATTGCTGCAATTTCCGTTGGTTCGTTTCGCGGGGCAGAAAACTCAGTTTTTTTTGGAAGTCTATTTCGCATTGCGGGATATATAATTGGTTTAGTGGGTGATATTCCTCTTGCGCGTCTCTTCTGTCTTTCTGTTGCTTTTCATTTGATCTGCCCCCAAGACTCTCTGAATTGATGTTTTTATTTCATGTCGAGATCAGCAGATTTGGCCGGATTACTGTTACGAAATTTGAGGGATAATTTCCTAGATTATTGGGTTTTTTGAGGTGCTTCGACTAGTTTTAAATATTGTGGAGCAAAGCATGTTTCCTAAACTTCATACAGTACCTCCGAGCACTTTTTGTACCATTTGTGTCCCTGTGTTTTGCTTCCTTGTTTTAAATGTTCGGCCTTCTCGGTGAGAAAAATTGGGCGGCGTTAAGGAATTGTTGAATGAAGAGATTGTGATGCATGCAAGACACCTTTTCATTGCATTTAACGATTGACTAAACTTATTGAGCAATAACCATGAACAGGCGTGTCCAAACAAAAAAACAGTCCCAGACTAAAACAGTCCCAAATTGCAAAATATTCCCAGACAAAAGAGTTCCAGACAAAATAGTCCAAGAAAAACAGACAAAACAGTCCCAGACAAAATAGTCCCGAATAAATATCAAAACATTTAATTAATAATACTCCATTATTAATAATACACATGTCTAAAAAGTTTGTTTAATTTGTTCCAGTTGTTTGGTCAATTATTTCAGCAGCTGGATATTTTCAGAAGCATTCTACTGCAGCAACAAAGTAAATTTCTTAAATAATCTCATGTCATCGAACGCCGGTTTTTTTAATCTGTCTGTGAGCAGCGTTCCCCAGGTCTAGACCTCGACTCGTGAAAAGACAATGCTCGACAAAAATGTGCTATGAAAAGACCATACTGGACTCATTTGAGCTATGAAAAGACTTTAGTTGGACTTTAAGGCATTCTGGACTTTAGCTCGACTCAGATTTTTTGCAAAAGACTTTAGCTGGACCCAAAATTTTACAAAAGACTTTGGCTTGACCCAAAGTTTGTGCTGGCCTTAAGCTCGACACAATGTTTGAAAACAAAGTCGAGTTAAAGTCTTTTCATGGGTCCATCATTAGTCTTTTCATGGGTCCATCATTAGTCTTTTCATAAGTCTGTTTTTCTGCCATTAACGTTTTGCGTGCAATATTGCATATAACGTAGTCAGCATATATGATCATGCACCTTTTACGATTGAAAAGAAAGAAAAATTCCTCAAAAACCTGCATTATTTTTTCAAAAAGATAGCTCATAATTTGGGGAAGGAAAACAAACTGAATAGCGCCAAATTTTTTTCAAGGCTAATGGGACTAGGATCAATACTCCTAAGCTAGCTGGTTTCATTGAATCAAGTAATGTGGCAATATACTCGATCTGAAATAACTCTTTATCTTAAGATTTGACAAAATTCTTAAGGCTTTTGGCAGATTTCCAACTGATTCTTAAGTTGGACTGCTCTGGTGCAAAACTATTTAGTCTTGCTCCGGTTCTGCTTCTGTCTGTACAGAAGCAGGAAACACAAATAAAAAAATTTGAGTTTTGAAAAAAAACAGACTCATGAAAAGACTAATGGTGGACCCATGAAAAGACCTTAACTCGACTTTGCTGGTTATTAAAAGACTAATGCTGGACCCATGAAAAGACCTTAGCTGGACTTTCTTCGTTATGAAAAGACTTTAGCTCGACCCATGAAAAGATATTAGCTCGACTTTAACTAGGAACCTCGACCGTGTAATTATAGTCAATATTGGCCCCCCTACTAGACTTTTAAAGTCTTATCATAAGTCGAGGTCTAGGCCTGGGTCATGGGGTTGAAAATATGTATAGCAAATTATGTGTTTGGTTGACGGTTGTTGTTTGCTCTAGATGTTCTTTCCCCTGGACTCATTTGAGCTATGAAAAGACTTTAGTTGGACTTTAAGGCATTCTGGACTTTAGCTCGACTCAGATTTTTTGCAAAAGACTTTAGCTGGACCCAAAATTTTACAAAAGACTTTGGCTTGACCCAAAGTTTGTGCTGGCCTTAAGCTCGACACAATGTTTGAAAACAAAGTCGAGTTAAAGTCTTTTCATGGGTCCATCATTAGTCTTTTCATGGGTCCATCATTAGTCTTTTCATAAGTCTATTTTTCTGCCATTAACGTTTTGCGTGCAATATTGCATATAACGTAGTCAGCATATATGATCATGCACCTTTAGGATTCAAAAGAAAGAAAAATTCCTCAAAAACCTGCATTATTTTTTCAAAAAGATAGCTCATAATTTGGGGAAGGAAAACAAACTGAATAGCGCCAAATTTTTTTCAAGGCTAATGGGACTAGGATCAATACTCCTAAGCTAGCTGGTTTCATTGAATCAAGTAATGTGGCAATATACTCGATCTGAAATAACTCTTTATCTTAAGATTTGACAAAATTCTTAAGGCTTTTGGCAGATTTCCAACTGATTCTTAAGTTGGACTGCTCTGGTGCAAAACTATTTAGTCTTGCTCCGGTTCTGCTTCTGTCTGTACAGAAGCAGGAAACACAAATAAAAAAATTTGAGTTTTGAAAAAAAACAGACTCATGAAAAGACTAATGGTGGACCCATGAAAAGACCTTAACTCGACTTTGCTGGTTATTAAAAGACTAATGCTGGACCCATGAAAAGACCTTAGCTGGACTTTCTTCGTTATGAAAAGATTTTAGCTCGACCCATGAAAAGATATTAGCTCGACTTTAACTAGGAACCTCGACCGTGTAATTATAGTCAATATTGGCCCCCCTACTAGACTTTTAAAGTCTTATCATAAGTCGAGGTCTAGGCCTGGGTCATGGGGTTGAAAATATGTATAGCAAATTATGGGTTTGGGTTGACGGTTGTTGTTTGCTCTAGATGTTCTTTCCCAGGGAACCCAATTATAAGGTCATTTTATTTAGTGAAATGGATTGATTTCTGTAGGCGGAAAGAATTGATAATTGGATTGGGTCTGATCAGAGGCACTGATTTTACTTTTGTTTGAAGAAATTCGAACTGTCAGCGACTTGATGAGACAAAGTAGAAAAAAAGGCACCGAACAAACAAGGAGGATCGTTAATGTGCGTTCAAACAAGGAGGCTCGTTAATGTGCGTTCACACATGAGGTTCCAACCCGCGCTCATTTACATTTTTGACATAACTGTCAATGAAATGAAAAGATAGTCAATAATAGATCTTTGAGTATTAAAAAATTGTTAGGCAAACTAATAAATTATTTACATAATACCATGCCTCATAACAGCGCTCAAAAGATCTCACAGCATGATTGCGACTACAGGACACAAAAATAAACAACAAAATAGGCAAAAAAGAGAAGATTTTTTACGGCAAAAATTCAACATCTAAATTTAAAAGAACCTAATAGCAACGTCAAAATACACTCAGAAAAAATCTTTGTTACACAAAATCAATCTTTTGTTACTAGAAAGCAGATGGAACTTTGTATTAATGAGACTAGGCAACAAGTCGACAAAAAGAAGAAATAATGAGCCGAAATTCAAAAATCAATCCACATTTTTAAATAATTCAAAAGTATTTAAAATCATTAGCTTTTAAAAAAATTTTTTTTTGATAAATTTACTAAAAAGCCATTACGAAAAAAATAAGACCTGTGTTTGGTCACACTAAGCCATATAAACGGATTAAAGATGCAGAAAGATTAAAAAATATCTACAAACAGTTTACGAAAACACAAATTTTTGAAGCCATTGAAATCATTAGTTAATATTTGAATATAATGTATTCCTAGTTTAGTTTCAATTTGTACTTGTTAGCCAGGACTATACTGAAATAGCAAAAAAAATTCACTTGCGCCACAATGGAAAATCTTTGGGATCTATGTGCTAAAAGCCGAGAGAAAGAAACAAATACTGACCACTCACAAAACTTTTATGAACACGAATATTGTCCAACCAAGAACATCAGTTACAACATATTATAATTAGACGATCAAATTGCGAAGTAAAAAGAATTAGACGGGACCTCTCAATGTTGAGATTAAGTTACAGCTGGACAAAAAGAACAAAAAAATTAAAGGTTTAAAAAACGTTTGAAAACGAATATTATAATAAAATTGCAGACTATCAGCTATAAACTGACTGCTTTGAGTAACATGATTCAAACGATCCTCAATTAATGGCTCATCGGACCAGTCAGCATTATAGGGCTACTTAAAGTCTTTAAAAAAAATCAAGTAAAGACAGCAAATTCAATAAATGTGAGCGGGAAAACTGTCGAAGCCATTAGAAAATGAACATTTTAGTAGAAATTTTTGGAGTTTTTGAAATAAATGTTAAACAGCAATGTGATTCTTCTTTTTTAAAAAGAAAAATTGACTTCAAAAAATCAGCAAATTTGAACAAATATATTAAAGCCACGAAAAGCCGTAGTATCAACGACATTAAAATCATTAGCTTTCATCGGAAATCAATAAAATGCTAAGTTGTGCCTTCATGGGACGATAAAGATGCTTATCATTCATAATTTATCAAAACGACATTAAAATATGTCTGATGACTATAAAAACAAAAACAAATACACGCAAAAACCAAAATCTCAGTAGAAAACTGCGAGAACACGTCGAAGCCTTTTAAACAAAATTATCTTCTCTGAAAACTTTATCTAAGATCAATTGAATGTCCTCTAAGCCAATGCGAACTATCCATTTAAGGATAATCAGATAAGATTTCAAAAGGAACCAAAGTTACGAAAAAATATATCCAAAAAATTTGAACATTTTGACATCGAAGGGCAACGAAGTGTTAAAAAAATAACTCCTGGCGTCGAAGTGATAAACCACTAGTTAGAAGGTAAAACAACCAACAAGAAAATTTTTTGTTGCAATAGAATAGAACGGATTATTGTCATTACTGAGACTAAATTACAGTACATGAAAAAATGTTTAGGATCGGTTACTGCTAAAAAAATTGAATTTTTAGTTTTCAAGGCTTAACAGACGTTAAATTCATTAGGGTTGAGCGGAAGCCAATAAAAACGCTACAAATGCCTTGATGGGATGGCAAGGAAGTCTATCAATCATAAGTTCTCAGTAAGACATCACACTAAGTCTTATGACTATGAAAACAACAACAAGCACCGGCAAAAACCAAAAATTCAATAGAAAAGTGCAAAAAGAAAGTGTCAAAGCCGTTTAAACCAAAGGTTTTCCGTTAAAATTTTATCTGTTGTCCATTAAACGTCTTCCCTAATCAGGGTGAACTACCAATATTAGGATAATTTCATAAGATATCAAATGGAACACAAGATACGAAAAAAAAGGTATCCAAAATTTTTTCAAAAAGATTATGAAAACTCGTGGCATCGAAGTCATAAAACCAATAAATACCAGATCAAACTGATAACCACTTTTATTTGGTTACAGTAGAAAGGATGATGTCCTTTTTTCATTACTGTGACAAACCTACAGTTCAAGGAAAAAGGTTAAATATCGGTTGTTTTTCGATATATTGACCACTCACAGAACTTTTATGAACACGAATATTGTCTAACCAAGAACGTCAGTTACAACATATTATAATTAGATGATCAATTTGCGAAATAAAAGGAATTAGATGGGACCTCTCAATGTTGAGATTAAGTTACAGTTTGATAAAAAGAACAAAAAAATTAAAGGTTTAAAAAACGTTTGAAAACGAATATTATAATAAAATTGCAGACTATCAGCTATAAACTGACTGCTTTGAGTAACATGATTCAATCGATCCTCAATTAATGGCTCATCGGACCCGTCAGCATTAGAGGGCTACATAACGAATTTTAAAGCAAAAACCAGGTAAAGACAGCAAATTCAATAAGTTTGAGCGGGAAAACCGTCGAAGCCGTTAGAAAATGAACAATTTAGTAGAAAATTTTGGAATTTTTGAAATAAATTTTGAGCAGCAATGTGATTCTTCTTCTTTAAAAGAGAAATTGATGTCAAAAATTCAACAAATTCAAACAAATATAAAACCACGAAAAGCCGTAGTATCAACATTAAAATCAATAGCTTTCGTCGGAAGTCAATAAAATGCTAAATTGTGCCTTGATGTGACAATAAAGATGCTTGTCATTCATAATTTATCAAAACGACATCAAAATATGTCTGATGACTATAAAAACAACAAAAATTACACGGAAAAACAAAAAAAATTAGTAGGAATGTGCGAGAAGAAGGTGTTGAAGCAATTTAAACCATAAGATCATCTCTAAAAACTTTACATGTGATCCATTACAATTTTATTCTAAGTCAATGTGATCTCTAAATATGAGGATAATCTTATAGGATTTCACAAAATAACCAAAATTACGAAAAAGTGTATCCAAAAAGATTAAAAACATTTCTGATAGCTCGTGCCATCCAAATGATAAAAAATTTAGTAGGAAGACAAAACCCTCAACCAGATTAATTTTTTTACAGTAGAAATGAAGGGCCTCTTGTCATTGCTTAGAATTATTTACAGTTCTCTTATTTACAAGCTAAAATCCGTTTATCTTAAAAAAACTCAATGTTAAAATTCTTAAGAGACATCAAATTCAATAGCTTACAAGGGAAGTCAATAGTTACGCTAAGATTTGCCTTGACTGGAGAAAAAGATGATAGTTGTTTGTTAGTTATCAATAGGACGTCACAATAAATTTTACGGCTATGGAAACAACAACAAACACAGGCAAAAACTAAAATCGCAGTAGAAATCTGCGAGAACGCCTCGAAGCCTTTTAAACAAAAAGATCTTCTCTGAAAACTTTATCTAAGATCAATCGAATGTCCTCTAAGTCAATGTGAACTATCCATATAAGGATAATGAGATAATATTTCAAAGGGGACCAAAGTTACAAAAAAATTTATGCAAAAAGTTTAAAAATTTTGACATCGAAGGGCATCGAAGTGATAAAACAACTAGTTAGAAGATAAAACAACCAACCAGAAAACTTTTTTGCAACAGAAAGGAGCGGAATATTGTCATTATTGAGACTAAATTACAGTACATGAAAAAAGTTTAGGATCGGTTACTGCTAAAAAAATTGAATTTTTAGTTTTCAAGGCTTAACAGACGTTAAATTCAATAGCTTTGAGCGGAAGTCAATAAAAACGCTACAAATAACTTGATGGGATGAAACGTATGTTTATCAATCATAAGTTCTTAATAACACATCGCACGAAATCTTATGACTCTGAAAACAACAACAAGCACCGGCAAAAACACAAAATTCAGTAGGAAAGTGCAAAAAGAAAGTGTCAAAGCCATTTAAACCAAAGGTTTTTTCCCCAAAACTTTATCTGTTGTCCATTAAACGTCTTTCCTAAGCAGTGAACTAGCAATGCCAGTATAATTTGATAAGATATCAAATAGAACACAAGTTACGAAAAAAAGATATCCAAAATTTTTTAAAAAAGATTATGAAAACTCGTGGCATCGAAGTCATAAAACCAATAAATAAAAGATCAAACTGATAACCACTTTTTATTTGGTTGCTGTAGAAAGGATGGCGTCCTTTTTGATTACTTTGACTAACCTACAGTTCACGGAAAAAGGTTAAATATCGGTTATTTTTCGAAAAAAGTTCGAAAAAGGACTTTTAAATCCTTAACAGCCATTAGCTGTCCACTCGAAGCACTAGATATGTTCACGTAATGCTCATTAGGAAGTCTGCTGCAGTTTTTATGGACGAGTCAATGCCATAAGACTCCAAAAACCAAGTGATGCCATAAGACTCCAAAATCCCATCGAATCCAAACAAAACCATGATGGCTTCCTTGAATACAATTTTTTTGATCATTGAGAATCATTTGACTGCGAATGGTGTTTGTCATTAGCGAAAATTTTATGGGAACAGTGACTATTCTCTAAAGGAATAGTAAATCAAAATCAAATATGAAAAGTTTTCTAAAAAAATTGAATTAGGTTTTTCTAAAGTAAACTTACTATGAGACCAGAACTAGCCTTTTTATCTCATTTTTTTCTATTGGCAACAGAAAATTAATTAATGTTGAAGCCTAAAATGTACTTTTAAATTATTATTTTTAAGGAAAAACTCTTAATTTGAACGAAAATTATGCTAAAGTGACGAAAATCACGCAAACTGTCCGGTGTTCACACAAAACTTTAAGCCTCGATAACTACTCAAAAAATGCTAAGTTCAGATTTTTTTTTCGAAATCTACGCTGGACGAGCTTTTTAATGATACCATTCACATTTCTCTAAGATGAAATATATCGGTCGGCGAAATAGGTCTGAACAAAAAAAACCATTTGAGTATATAGTTCCTCCCCCCACAAGTAGGGTCGGAACAATTACCCAATGGTTACTGAAAACTTATAAAGCTCTTGAAACCAAAGGAGTCCGAAAGCTCAAAAAATGACAAAATTTTCGAAGAATACAGTGAAAAATTTGCAAACGGTTACCTATAAAAATACGTCAACAAACCGACATTAAAAGAAAAAAAAGAACACTGAATTCGATCCATTATTGCTGTGATAATGGATACAGGACTTTGCACAAGGTTGCATAAAGAAACAGGACTTTGCACAAGGTTGCTGTGATCTGTGACTGTTGTCAATTGAAGGCCTATAAAAAAACTACCAAAAACCTGTGCAAAAAATTAACACAATGACCTCTCCTTGATCTCAGACCTACTCTGCAGTTTAAGCTCACTAGACACGTGATGAGCCGCTAAAGTCAGCATCAGGGGCTCTGATGGAACTGAATGCGCACAAGGCGTGTCTTCATATCTCGCTTTGAGAGCTCAGAGCTTCGAAAAGACAGAGAAACATCGCAATCTGCATTCCTTGGTTAGATTTATAAAAAGGTTAGATATATAAAAAAATAGCCAAATTGACTGTAAGCGGTCTTGAATGCCAACATAACCGATGAAAATGTTTACAAATGTTTACAAAAACTTTAAATTACGTTCTCGAAAAATTAAGTTCTCGAAAAAAATACAAAATTTGGAATAAAAAGTTTATTTCCTATACTCTACACATGAGTCTCTAATGATAACACTAAAAATTTTCTACGGTAGAGTTATGTAGCTCTCCCTACAAAAAGGGAGTAACTGGAGTAAAAGGTCTGTTGGATTTTTTGTTATAAGTTGGAAAAATGACTTAAGCTTAATCGCATCTGTCTTCTTTAAATTGTAAAAAAGAAGATACAAACAGTAGCTTTCGCTTAGCTTATGGAAGCTGTTAAAAATGGTAAGATAATGAAAAAGAATAAACGGAATTTACCAAATTACCATAAAATTGCGCGGCAGTTTTTCCTACAAATATCAAAATTAAATCTCAAAAAGCTATCAACAAAAATCGGCAACAAGTGTATTAAAATTAACTTTTATACAGTAAACTGACCGGTTTAATTTAGACAAAAAAACGTGAAATGGGACGACAGACAAAAAGAAATATCTTTTAGGTTTTTCATCACTGTTCCGGTTGGTTTTTACAACAAGCATCCGTATTCTGGATATACGTCCGTGAATTGATCTCACTTTTTTCTTTTTCTTAATGAGCGTGCGCTGATTCAAATTATTATCTAAGTTTCTAGCAATTAATTTTCCCAACCTAGTCTACACATGGTTTGTCGCAACGTTGTAAGCTAATCCAAACAATTAGGTCTACGCAGGTGTAAATTGAGAGCGTAACAGAAAAAATCAAGTGGAGAAGTCTATTAAATTCTGTTTAAATAAGTACAAGTAGGATTTGAAAATTGAATATTTAGGCGAAAAAGGTGCTAGAAAATTTTCATCGACTGGCTTTTAAAAACACAACAACAGCAAAAAATCTGTGTTGAGAATCATAAATATTCTGCATTTTTTTCCAGAACAGCAAGACAAATGCAATCTTAACATTAACATTTTCCCAATTTAATCATTACCAATTCAACATCCCTTTTTTTCTATTGCCATTCATTACCAACCGCATGAAAGACCCATAAAAGTAGGTTTCTTTGAAGCTTGAAGACGAAGTTGGCATAAAATTCAAGAGAAACAATAAAAATTTCAAAACAGTTGTTGGATTGTGTCTGGATGTATCTAGAAATTGGAGGTCTGATTTTATCTGGAGATCTCAAATAAGTTTAATAGAAGGTTAATATTTTGACGGTTTTTATACTGAATTATCATTCATTTATATAGGGAATGGTGTTATTAGTCAAAAACAACGTAGTTGCTAATTTACAAACGTCCTAGTTGGGTTGGAGTCCCAGTGAATCCCATCGATGGATCATAGAAATTTCATAAGAAGTCCATCGATGGGTCATCGATTGTTCATTACCACTTTTCTCTGATCATAGAAAATCCATCGATGGGATTTCACTGGGT
The DNA here is from genome assembly GCF_964194025.1 of Convolutriloba macropyga. NCBI lineage: Eukaryota > Metazoa > Xenacoelomorpha > Acoela > Convolutidae > Convolutriloba > Convolutriloba macropyga. The sequence goes on along the minus strand of NW_027450336.1, from coordinate 10,971 downwards.
CATAGAAAATCCATCGATGAGATTTCACTGGATCATAGAAAATCCATCGATGGGAAAGCTCTGATTTTCACTGGGCCATAGAAAATCCATTAAAAACATCAAAAACAGGTCCGAAAAACGTCAAAAATAGGTCCGAAAAACGTCAAAAATATGTCCGAAAAACGTTAAGAATAGGTCAGAAAAACATCAAAAATAGGTCAGAAAACCGTCAAAATTGATCGGAAAAACGTCAAAAACTGGTCCGAAAAACGTCTCTCTTCAATTTACCCATAATTAGGCGTAATTGACCCAAACTGAGCATCAGAGCGAATTTCTTATCGGCAGCTTTTAAAATTGATATACCAATATGATCATGTAACTGAGGCCAAAATCGTTCCCAAAATTAGTCTCTCTTTTCTAAAGTTCTGTAATACAATTTTCAAAGTTTTGTTTCAATTTTCAGCAAATAGTGGCTGTGAGCTTTTAATTGGGTCTTGAGAACTTTCGATTTTTTTTGCATTAAAGATGCCACAAGATAGCTTGAACTACAAAGTAGTTGTATTGAGAGAAAATGACAAACTTTGGCATCACAAGAAAAATTATAAAAGAAAATTAAAAGATAGCATTTGTTTTTTAAATAAATGGAGGAAACAGAAAAAGAAGTTTTTTTGAACGTTAAACAATTGTTCGTTCTTTGAGTTATTAGAAGGGACAGATTATGCTTTCTTAAAGAGGGGAAAAATTTATGATTTTGAAAGCGCTGTAACTGTTGGTTTATGAGAAAAAATTAAATGGTCGCTCTTTTCTCTAGATTAACGTTAAGCCGGAAAATAATTTTTTATGCCACCATGCATTTTGAAGCAATCAAACACGGTGTCCTCGGTTTTAACATATTGAACAAATCACTTTTTTGACGAGCACAAATTCAATTATCAGTGGAAAAAAATAAAATCGAAACTTTTTCTCAGATGGTTAATTGAAAGTAAAAACTTTTGTATAGAAAAGATTAAAAGAATAAAATAACGTGTTAGAAAATCACCAAAAACTGATTTTTTCTTGAATTATAAGTATTGTTGTACAGGTTTGTTGTCTTTTACACTACTGCCCTAATTTCATCAGAAATACTTTTTTGTTTTGTGCGTAACATGAATCATTCAGGTTGTTAGTGAGCAGATATCTCTAATTTATCGGAAAAAAAGTTTGCTTCAGTTCAAGATAAAGTTTTAGGAAAATAAGGAGGGAAAAACACAAAAATAATTATTTTATTATGAATTTCTCACTACTAAGGACGGTTAGGCTTTAGTACGCCACCATATTAATCTCGGTGAGCCCTTAGTATGAGACTTTATTAATCTTGAAACGGCTTCATTACAGAACACTTAAACCGACCTTAATGCGAAACCTACGAATTCTTAACACGGCTGTTTACGGTGCCGTAGTCTATTTAACAAGAACTAAGTATGGTTTTCCTCTAAGATCTATGCTGCGCCGTACTACGGCCTCACCAAATTTTCCAAGTTTGAAAAATTTGGGCAAGCTTCAGTGGAAAAACAAAAATAATTCTATCGAACATTCCTCCCAAATATACATTGGGACTTCAGTTTCCAAGATTTTGTTTCAAAATTGGAAAAAAAAACCGATAACAATTATCCAGAGGTTAATGTGTTTTCACAACATTTTTGTTTTATTTTCCTTTACGTGAAATTGCCCAAACATTTAAAATTAGTTTGCAGTTGCAGCTTAAATTTTACGTACATCAAGGTTCTATATTGTATTCTGTCAATTTCAGTAAATTAAGGCGTTGGAGTACAGTGCGCGTTTTATGACAAAATTCAAGCGGTGAGGTGACTTCCAGCGCACAATAGTCTGATCAGGAGTGACTTTTGAGCGCACAATCGTCTGAACGATGGTCTGGGTTTGGTCTGGGCCATGGTTGCACAATCGTATCGACAATGGTCTGATTTTGGTCTGATCAGAGGTCCCTTCCGTCTGGTAAGGTCTGATCAGAGACAGTTTCGAGCGCACTTCGAGCGCACACGGTGTTTTGAGCGCACATGAGTCTGATCAGAGGTTACTTTGGTCTGGGATGGTCTGATCAGGGGCTACTTTCGTCTGGCACGGTTTGATCCGAGGTCACATCCGTATGGCTCCTCGATCTGGGTAAGGTATAAGTTCTCGTAAAAACAAATTCTCGTTAAAATAAATTCTCGTAAAAATAAATTACAATCACAGAAAATTGGTACAAATGGTTGACACACAAGTTATGTTACAGGCGATAAGACAAAACTATTGACAATGAGAGCTTTTCTAACCATTGGACTTGTTTTCATTATTGCCGTCCAGTCAATGAAAGATGGCGAAGAAATGACTTCAGAGAGGTCAACCAATGCTGTCCTTTCGTCACTCAATGCTCGAGATGTGTTGATGAGCCGGATGTTCGAATGGGTGATGATGAATTTGAAAGCTGCGTCCACTGGTGTATACCCTGCTGGGTGTAGGGATGGACAAAGGAACAAAACTAGATGATCGCTTGAAAGGTGGATAAGAACAGGATCAGACAGGATGGGACTCAGATTATTTCTAACTTCGATTGGGATCTAAATTAAAGACTGTATTCAATAAAAGAGCTTTGTTAAATTAAATTTACCTTTTAGTTTTATTTTCAGATGGCAAAAACTTGCGAAGAGGCGGCCTTGCTCAGTAATCAAAAACTTGCTCAGTAATATTTAAATAAAAGTGAATTCAAACCAAACATGGTTTCCACCATCTTGGTTTTGCTCCACTCAGGGGACGTTCAATTTTGATTAAGGTTTTCTAACGGATCCGATCCAGAAGGATAGTTGTATTATCTGAATTTAGATATTGCTTCCGCCTCAAAGAATTTTGTCCTTTCTCTTTGGAATGTTTTGGAATTCATCAGGCGTATACCAGGAAAGATTGTAGTTGAATGAAAGCGCATTGTTATATTCAGCCACAAAAACAAAAAATATTCACAAGTCAATTAGCTTAGTTGCTAATCGTGATAAGATTTACCACCGGAACATAGTTGGTTTAAATTCAAACAACGTCTAAGTCCGCCGAATTTAACTAAGTTTCAAAAATAAAAGCCAAAAACCTTTGAATTGATCAATTGATATGAAAAAATTGATACGAACAGTTTTCAGAAAAAAAGTCAGCAAATCATAATGTGATCTATATTGAAAAAAAGAATGTAGGCTCAATAAGAACAATTTATTTTTTTCGGCTTTTCACGGTTGCCGTTAGCGCTAACCATTTTTCAAGCTGTTCTTGGACAGCTTTTAAACAGTTCTCGTGCTTAACATTCAACTAAATTTTGATGACGCCAACCAACATTGGTGAAATGAAGCGAGGTACTACCGGGATATTGTTAGAAATGACGGTAAGCCAAGTTGAGCTGTAACACTTGCGAGAAAAATCAGGAAAAATATTGAAATAATCCGCAAAACGCCAGTGATTTTTGATGCCGGAGGGATGAACGTATCATACGCCGTTTTTACCTCTGGCATACGGTGTTGTCCATCTAGTCAAGTTACCACGTCCAAAATACACACACCCACACACACCCACACACCCACACACACACACACACACATACACACACACATACACACTAATACACACACACAAACACACACAAACACACTCACACACACGCAAACACACACACACGCATACAAACACACACTAAAACACAAACAAACAAACATGCATATACACACTTACACACACACTAATATACACACAAAGACACATGTACAAACACACATGCACATATACACAAACACACAAACACACATACAAACACACACAAACACACTCACACACACGCAAACACACACACACGCATACAAACACACACTAAAACACAAACAAACAAACATGCATATACACACTTACACACACACTAATATACACACAAAGACACATGTACAAACACACATGCACATATACACAAACACACAAACACACATACAAACACACACAAACAACAACACACACACTCAGACACACACGCAACAACACACACAAACACACACACACACACACACGCAAATACGCGCACACACTTTTTCTCTCTCTCAAACACACAAACACACACACGCAGACACTAATACTCACAAAGACACACAAAACCACTCTCACACACACACACTAATACACACACACAAACACACACAAACACACTCACACACACGCAAACACACACACACAAACACACATGTACGAACACATGCAAGCACACACAAACACAAACGCAAACACACACAAACACACTCAAACACGCAAACACACAGGCATACACACACATAAACACACACACTAAAACACACAAATACACATGCATACCAACGCACACCGACACACACGCAATCACCCACACACTTGCGCACATTCATACACACACACACAAACAAACACACACACACACACAAACACACACTCAAACAGACACGCAAACACACAAACAAACACACACACACATACACACACACACGCAAAAACGCGCTCACACTCTCTCAAACACACACACACACACAAACACACATGCACACTCACATAATCGCAAACACACACACATACACACACAAACACACGCACACACACAATTAGACACTCATAAACTCACACACACACACACAAACACACACACACACTCACACACACACGCAAACACACACATACACACACATGCGCAATCACACAAATGCAAGCACACAAACACACATGTATATACACACACATACACACACACTAATACAAACACAAGCTTACATGCATACACACACACACACACACACACAAACACACACACACACACTCACACACAGGCAACACACACGCACACACACACACACACTAATACACACACAAATTCACGCACACACACACTCACACACACGCAAACACGCATATACACAGGTACATACACACACACGCACACTCACACACACTCACACACGCACACAAGCACAAACGCACCCTCACACGCACACCCACACACACGCAAACACACACGCACAATTTTTCAATTGCCACGATGAGACAGAAGCTAGACAATAACGAGTGGCTGATGAATGCTCTCACCTCATTTCAACTTCTCCAGCAATTTTGGCAAGTACTTTTTGACATGTAGTATCCAGTAGTGGATGATCAGCTGTCACATATTCTTCCACAAAGTGAGGCTGACAGGAATGTCAGTCTCAAATTTACCTGGGGTTAAGGAGCTGAATGGATGTTATAAAAAATAAGATTGATGTAAGAAGCCTATCATTGTCTGGAAGATTAGCTAAACTGAGTTTGTTAGCTGTCGCGAGCAGAAATCCAGCGGTAGCCGCCTCAAGTCTATAATGATATCTCTATTCAGCTGAACTTCACTGTTTTATTTTTTTTGACAATATATCGTTAGAAATTTTGCGTTTTTCAGACCTTTGACGCACCTTATGAACTACCGACTTTTTATTGTCAATTTCTAGTAATACTGGTTGGTAACGTCGGTTAGTGTAGACTTGGCGGAAAACATGGACAAATATATAAGCTTTGAAATCCAGACAGCTGTCAATGTGGACAGTTTTGGTGGTGATGATGGCGAAAATCAACTGGTAGCGCTTCTGGAAGTTTCCTTTTGCGCTTATTTGTCCGAAAAATCCCAAAAAACCGACGAATGAACACCACCATTTTTCTTGTAAAGGGGACATGATGTTGAAATCAAAGGTATTTGACGGATTGGAAAGGAGACCATAATAGATGGCCAGATTGTCTTTCATCAAAAACCTTTGGATAAGAAAGCATCGGTGCTTTACGCTAAAGATACTTTGTGTCTACTCAAAGATACGATATCGTTGCTGAGAGAAACTTTTTTTAAATCACTATCTTGATGGAAACATATGTGATGAGCAGGCTCCATGTACAAATAGGTGGTGATGTCACTGCAACATGATTGGATATATTACAGTTTATATCATGAGCAAGA